>NC_085846.1:742500-828203 GCF_035594765.1 Anolis carolinensis | reverse complement strand
GGGGGTCATGGGGGCCTGGGGTCCTTCCTGAGCCCCTCCCTCCCCCGAGTGGGAAGCGCCCACAGGGGTCCCGAGCTTCTCCCCCCTTTTTGGTGCGCACATTCGCCGCCCTGGGGAAGGAGAAGGGGGGAGGAATGGCTACGAGACCCCCTCCCCGTTCGCCCCCCCCCCCGTGTCTCCGCGTTCAGCCTTCGAGGGGAGCAGGGGAGGGAGGGCGGCGAGGAAGGGGCTTCTCGGCCCCTCCAATGGCCCCGGGTCCGAGGGGGAGGGAGGGGCTCCTTTGCGCCCCGCGGGCTGACTTTTGGGGGGGGGGGTCTCGGGAGGGGGCCGGGCTTCCTTTGGGGTCTGGACTCCGCTGACCAGTTTCTCTCTCTGCCTCTCTTCTCCTCTTTCCTCTCTTCCTTTCCCTCCCTCCTCCTCTTTCTCCCTCTTCCTATCCTCCTCCTTACTCTCCTTTCTCTTTCTCCCTTTTCTCCTCCTCCCTCTTTATTTTATTTTCCTCCCTTCCTCCTCTTTCTCCCTTCCTTCCTCTGTCTCTTAGTCATCCTTTCTTCCCCTCCTTCTCTTTCTTTTCTTCCGTCCTGTTGTCCCTCTCCTTCTTCCCTTCTTCCTCCTCCTCCTTCCTCTCCTTCTCTTTTCCTCCACCTCTTCCTTTTTCTCCGCTCCTCCTCCTTCCTCTTCTTCCTTCTTTATCTCCTTTTTCCTCTCCTCCTTTTCTTCTTCCCTCTTCTTCTCCTCCTCCCTTCCCCTTGTTCTTTTCCTTCCTCTTCCCCTCCTTCTCTCTTCTTTTCTTTATCTCCTCCTTCTCCCCTTCCTCTGTCTCTTATTCATCCTTTCTTCCCCTCCTTCTCTTTTCTTCCTTCCTGTTGTCCCTCTCCTTCTTCCCTTCCTTCTTCCTTCCTCTCCTTCTCTTTTCCTCCACCCTTCTTTCTCCCTCTTAATCTCTTCCTTCCCCCCCTCCTCCTTCCTCTTCTTCCTCTCCTCCTCCTTTATCTCCTTTTTCCTCCCCTCCTCTTCTTCCTCCCTCTTCTTCTCCTCCCTTTCCCCTCTCCTTCCTTCCCCCTTCCCCCCATCTCTTCTTCTTCTTCCTCCTCTTCTCTTCTCCTCAGGACCCCCGGGGGCGCCTCCCCCTCCCCCTCCGCCATGACGCCGTGTCCACCGCCGGTCCGGCTCCTCCTCCGCCGGGCGGCCTTCCTCCTCTCGCTCTGCCTCCTGACTCAGGGCCACTTCCTCCCCGCACACGCCGCCGCTTCCTCCGCCGCTTCCGCCTCTCTTCCGCGCTCGGGAGGCGGTGGTGAAGAGGAGGAGGACGGGGATCTCTTCCGGGACGTGGAGCCCGAGGCGCTGGCGGCGGCGCTGCTGCAGGCTCTGCGGGGCCGGGGCGCGGACGCGGGGGGCGAGACCCTCAGGACCCTGGAGAGCGCCCGCTCGGAAGAGGAAGCGGCGCCGGAGAAAGAGGAGGAGGAGGAGGAGGAGGAGGAAGAGCGTGTGGGGAAGCTGCTGAGGGAGCTGCGGCGCTTCGGACCCCCAGAGGCGCGAGAGGAAGAGAAGGAGAAGAAGGAGAAGGGAGAGAAGGAAGAGGGCGTCCTGGCGGCGCTGGAGCCCTTCCGCCCGCTCCGCCCGGGCCCGGCCTCCAAGCGCCGCGCGCCGCTCCTCTCCCCGGGGCCCCCGGCCTCCTCCTCGGGGAAGAAGCCCTCTCCCGGTGCCTCCTCCTCCGCCTCCTCCTCCTCCTCCGCGCCGGAGTCGGCCGGGGAGCGCCAGCTGAGGCAGCAGCAGCACCTGGAGCACCAGCTCCTCCAGCGGCGCTACCAGGAGCTGGCCGAGAGCCGGCGGCAGGCGGAGGAGGCGCGCCGGGCGGCGGCGGAGGAGGAGCGCCTGGCCGACATGGCCTCCGACCTGCTCCTCCAGTACCTGCTCAAGGACGGGCAGGAGGAGGAGGAGGAGGAGGAGGAGGAGGAGAGGGGGAAGGGTCCCGCCGGGCGCAGAGGGGGCCCGCTGCTCTTCGAGGACGAGGAGGAGGAGGAAGGCAACGTGGCCGAGGACAAGCGCTCCAACGAGATCCCGGAGGAGGAGGAGGAAGCGGAGGAGGAGGAGGAGGAGGAGGAGGAGGACGGGGAGGACATCGACCCGCGGACCATCGACCGGCTGATCGAGCTCTCCTCGCAGCTGCACCTCCCCGCCGACGACGTGGTGGATCTCCTCAACGAGGTGGAGGAGAAGAAGCGGAAGAAGGAGGAGCCCGCGCCCCGCCCCAAGCTGGCCCCGCCCCCGCCCCGCCCCGCCCCCTTCTCCTTCTGGAAGAACAAGCCCCTCCCCCCCAGGGAGGAGGAGGAGGAGGAGGACGAGGAGGACGCCTGGAACGAGGTCCTGCCCAAGAAGAAGGGGCTCGCCCCCCCGCACTGGCCCCCCCCGCAAGATCTCCAACGCCATCCGCCCCTGGGACTTCCGGCCCGCCCCCCCGGCCGCGCCCCCGCGCTTCTTCCGCGCCCCGCCCCCTCCCCGCCCCCAAAAAAGCCGCGACCCCGAACTGGAGAACTACCTGGACAGCGTGCTGGGGAAGCGCCCACGGGTCTTCCAGTGAGACCCGTCCCCCTCCCCCAAAGAAACTGGGCCGCTCTCTGTCTCTCCCCTCCCCCTCCCGGCATCTGCATGAGTCAGAACAACACCTCCCCTCCCCCACGGAAAGGAAAAGGGAAAAGGGGGAGGGGGACTCCCGGCTGCCTGCCCACCCCCCTCCCACGACCCCTCCCTCCCTCCTAAAAAAGGGAGTCCAAGCCCAAGGGGAACCCCCTCCCCAATTTCCCATATAAAGGACGTCTAGGCATCTCTAGGTCGGGCTTTGTTCCATGTGTTTTGGACTCCAACTCCCAGAATTCCTCACAGCCTCAGGCCCCTTCCTTTTGCCCCTCAGCCGCTTAAGCGGCTGAGGGGCAAAAGGAAGGGGCCTGAGGCTGTGAGGAATTCTGGGAGTTGGAGTCCACATGGAATAAGACCCAAGTTGGCCCAGGCCTCGGTTTAAGACCCCCCCCCCTCCTCCGCCGCAGCCAAAAGGGACCAAAGTGAGGTCAAAGTACAGAAGTTGTTCACAATCCCACAAGCCCCCTCCCACGCTGCCCCTACCTCCCAGGACCTGTGTGTGTGCTTGTGTGTATATAAGCCGCTTAGAGGCCCCTTCCACACAGCTGAATCAATCCGACACGATCTGCTTTGAGCCGGGATATGTGGGTTCAGAAAACCCAGTTCCAAGCAGACCTTGTGGGATTTTCTGGGTTGTCTGTCTGGCTGTGAGTTCCGCATGTAAACAAAGCGAGAAATGCCAGGAAGGGCGCCATCTGGTGGCTGAAGCCGCTCTTGCCCTGAGGGAGGGTCGTGGGGGGGGGGGGGGGGGAGAGGCAAAAGTGGGGTCCTGTGTTGGTTTCTCCCCCAATTGAAAGGCTACGCACATGGGATCCATTTGTAGTGAGAAAGTCCCTGGGAAATTCGCAACACAGCCCCCTCCCCTTTCTGATAGTTGAGACCCCTCCCCACTCGAGCCCCAATCGAGTCCCAAAGGCCTCTAGTGCCAAACCCCAAACCCCCGCCTTTGGAAATCATAATAATAATATAACAAGGGTCGCCCTCCCCCTGGAAACCAGTATCTCCCGGGTGGGGGGTGGGCAGGGGTTTCCGTGAGCCCCCCTTCCCAAAGAGAAAAGGAAAGTGGGGAGGGCGCATGCGTGTCAGTCCAGGTCCATCTCCCAAGCGACAGCCGGGTGGATCCCCCCTCTAAATTCCCACGGGGGGAGGGAGGGAGGAGGGGACGGGGGGCTTGGCTGCACGCCTTCAGAGACCCCCCCCCACCGCCCTCCCCCCCCCCCCTCCAGTGCGAATTTCCCCTTCTTCGCTTCGTGATGTCCAGTCCTGTAAGGAAAAAAGAAAAAAAATGCACACATATATTTTAAAAAACCAAAAAAAAGAAGAAAAAAGTACAAAAAAAGAAGAAAAAAGACCCCCCCCCCCCCTTTCCGAGTGTCCTGTGCTCCTGATCCATTCCGTTGTACTTGAAATAAAAAACAATGTTTGGCCTGTTGTAAATAGCATGTGGAATTCCTAGTTTTGCTAAGAAATAAAAGCAACTATTTTATTACGAGTCACTCTGGTTATTTGCTGCTAAAAGGCCAGGAAGGAGAGCCCCCCCCTCCCAAACACACACACCCCAGCAGAGCCTCTGAGCATGTGCAGACTGCTAGGCACAGAGCCCTGGGACCCTTGGCAAATCCCCGCCCATAATGAAAAGGAGGGAGGGGTCCTCCTCGGGGTGGGCGGGGCTTTTTCAGAGGACCCCCCCCCTCACCTCCCCCCCTCCCCAGGATCACTCAATTTATGCATAGAGGCACCCCCCAGGGAGAGGAGGCCTCTCTCCTCAGTCCCAGGCCCTTGTTCACAAGCCCCTCACCACTTTTTTCTCTTGGATTTGTTCTAACTTTCTCTCAAATTCCCATTGAGAATTTGCACTCCACCAACCAATAAGACTTGCATCAGGATTTTAAAAAATCGTGTCAGAAGCCACTTGAGAACATACTTCAAGCTGCTTCTGGTGTGAGAGAATTGTCTGTCTACAGAGACGTTGCCCAGGGACATAGCCCAAATGCGTTGTATTTCCTGCTGGGAGGCTTCTCTCATGACACTGCAAGCTAGAACTGACAGACGGAAGCTCACTCGTCTTGAGCACATCCTGCAAGTCACTTCTGGTGTGAGAGAATTGGCTGCCTACAGAGGCGTTGCCCAGGGGACATTGCCCAGACGTATTAGCTGGGAGGCTTCTCTCATGTCCCTGCAAGCTAGAGCTGACAGACTGGAGCTCGCTCTGTCTTGCAGAGTCAAACCGGCAACCTTCAGGTGAGCAGTTCAGCCAGCACAAGTGTTTAATCCATTGCGCCACCGCAGCTCCATAAGGATACCTGCCAGGTGTGGTTGTACAACTCCATGTGTTCTCTGCTTGGCTGTGCTGGTGGTGGCCTGTTGGGCACTGCAGTCCAGCCAATTCCAGACGGAATTGTAGGCCTTTGGAATCACTTTCCATAGAATGATAAAAGAATTGGAAGGGGCAGCCAAAGGTCATCCAACCCAGCCCTTTTGTACAGAAAGACCAAGCCCTCCCAACAGGTGGCCATCCGGCCTTTGTTTTGAGTCCTCTTTGGGGAGATAAAGCAGGGTATTAATAATAATAATAATAATAATAATAATTGCAGACTGTGCAAGGAAACCGACGAAACCATTGATCATATCCTCAGTTGCTGTAAGAAAATCGCACAGACAGACTACAAACAGAGGCACAACTATGTGGCCCAAATGATTCATTGGAACTTATGCCTCAAGTACCACCTCCCAGCAGCAAAGAACTGGTGGGATCACAAACCTGCAAAAGTATTGGAAAATGAACACGCAAAGATACTGTGGGACTTCCGAATCCAGACTGACAAAGTTCTGGAACACAACACACCAGACATCACAGTTGTGGAAAAGAAAAAGGTTTGGATCATTGATGTTGCCATCCCAGGTGACAGTCGCCTTGATGAAAAACAACAGGAAAAACTCAGCCGCTCTCAGGACCTCAAGATTGAACTTCAAAGTCTCTGGCAGAAACCAGTGCAGGTGGTTCCTGTGGTGATCGGCACACTGGGTGTCGTGCCAAAAGATCTCAGCCGACATTTGGAAACAATAGACATTGACAAAATTACGATTTGCCAACTGCAAAAGGCCACCCTGCTGGGATCTGCAGCATCATCCGAAAATACGTCACACAGTCCTAGACACTTGGGAAGTGTTCGACTCGTGATTTTGTGATACAAAATCCAGCATATTTATCTTGTTTGCTATGTCATAATAATAATAATAATAATAATAATAATAATAATAATACATTACACAGTCACAGTCCTAAACGCTTGGGAAGGGTTCGGCTTGTGATTTTGTGATACGAAATCCAGCATATCTATCTTGTTTGCTGTGTCATACAATAAAATAATAATAATAATAATGATAATGGAGACCACCGGAGGAGGAGACTCTGCTGGACTCTCAGGCAGAAGCAGATGTCCATCAGCTCTTCCTTCCTTCCCTTCTTTTTGCGGAGGTCTTCCTGGAAGGGTCACGGAAGGAGGCAACTGCAAAGGGCACCATCAGAAATTGTGGGAGTCAGCCAGAAAAATGGTATTCCCCCCCCCCCCCCAAAAAAACATGACCTCCCCCCACCTTGCCAGCAGTGCCCTCATGAGAAGGAAGAGCAAAGAATCCAGAGAGACAACAAAAGAGGCAGAGCGAGGCCAAGGCTTCCGTACATGGTTTATTCCCTCTCACATCCAGTGACTGGGGGTCAGAAAGAGAGAGAGAGAGAGAGAGAGAGATAATGCCCCCACCAAAGCACCCCCTAAAAGTCCAAGAATGGCAGATCCAGGCAGAGCAGGTAGAGGGGGCTGCCAAGCTGGGGAGGGGGCACTCTCCCCAAATGCAGCCCCCCCATTCCAAAGAGGAAGAGCCAGACTGCCCCCTCCTCCTTTTCTTCCTCTTCTTCCTGGAATTGGAATGAGCCAGAGGTTTGAAGGCAGCCAAGGAGACCCCTCCCCGTATTGCAGGAGTGAAGAGGAGAGAAGGACAGAACGGATGGAGGGGGGAGGAGTGGAGACCCTTTTCCTGCAAGACCCCAGCCCCCTCCCTCCCCCCTCCCTCCCTCCCTCCCCAGGGGGAGGCCCAGATCCTCCAGTGCTGATGCGCGGCTACGCCAGCCCCATCTCCTCCAGAACGCTTCGGGGGGACTCATCCTCCTGCAAAAACAAACGGGGGGGGGGGGGAGAGAAGAGAGGATAGTCAGAATGTTAGGGGGGAGATGGAACCCCTCCCTGCTACAGATTAGCTCCCCAAAACCTAGTCTGCTAGGCCCGGGCTGTGGCGCAGGCTGGTGAGCAGCCAGCTGCAACAAATCACTCTGACCAAGAGGTCATGCGTTCGAGGCCAGCTCCGAGCCTGCGTTTGTCTCTGTCTTTGTTCTATGTCAAGGCATTGAATGTTTGCCATTAGATGTGCACATTGTGATCCGCCCTGAGTCCTCTTCGGGGTGAGAAGGGCGGAATATAAATACTGTAAATAATAAAATAAATAAATAAAAAAACCCATCTGCCACCATTAAGTACCCTTTTGGAGGGGGAAGGGGCCGTTACTCTGGACCCTCAACCTCTAATAATAAGAACAATAATTATTTATAGTCCTCTTTCTTAAAATGAGGCCCAAATTCTTTCAGGAGGAGGCAGCAAGGGGGAAAGACACTCTGCACATGCCCAGGAATACTCCGTGCAATAAGCAATGGGGGAGAGTAATAGCTGTGGCCCCCTACTGGCAAAGGCAAATGACTGTATTTGTGCTGTTGAAGGCTTTCGTGGCTGGAATCATTGGGTTGCTATGAGTTTTTTGGGCTGTATGGTTCATGTTCCAGCAGCATTCTATTCTGACGTTTCACCTGCATCTGTGGCTGGCATCCTCAGAGGTTTGTTCAGAGGTCTGTGGGAATGAGACAAGTGGAGTGTGTATATATCTGTGGAATGATGTTCAGGATGGGAGAAAATACCCTTGTCTTTTAGAAGCAAGTGTGAATGTTGCGATTAGCAAGATTGATTGACATTGAGTAGCCATGAAGCTACAAAGTCAATCAGTGAGGGCATTTGCAGAGAGGTAGCCGGGCTGTTGCAACATTCACACTTGCTTCAAAAAGACAAGGGCTCTTTCTCTCACCCTGAACATTATTCTGCAGATATATAAAAACTCCACTTGCCCCATTTCCAACACCTTGGAACAAACCTCGGAGGATGCCCCCAGGCAACAAGAGTCAGGCTCCCTCTATGCAGATACTCTCGGTGATGACTTTGCAGCTGCTACTCAATGCTAATCAAGCTTGCTAACTTCAACATTCACACTTGCTTTACACAGACATGGGTTCCTCCTCCCACCCTGAACATTATTTCACATGTATATAGGTGTATACATACATACATACATACATACATACACACACACACACACACACAACTTGCTCCATTGCCAACAAAACCTCTGAAGATGCCATTAGCCACAGATGCAGGCCAAACTTCAGAACAGAATGCTAGTGGAACATGGCCATAAGGAAAAGGTAAAGGTTTCCCCTGACGTTAAGTCCAGTCATGTCTGGGGATTGGTGCTCATCTCCATTTCTAAGCCAAAGGGCCGGCGTTGTCTGTAGACATCTCCAAGGTCATGTGGCTACTGACATGACTGCATGGAGCACTATTACCTTCCTGTCGGAGCGGTACCTATTGATCTACTCACATTTGCATGTTTTCGAACTCCTAGGTTGGCTGGAGCTGGGGCTAACAGCGGGTGCTCATTCAGCTGCCGGGATTTGAACCTGGCACCTTTTGGTCTGCAAGCTCAGCAGCTCAGCGCTTTAACACACTGTGCCACCAGGGGCCCCAAGGAACATAGCAATACATTCCAAAAAAACGGTGTGCCCGGTTGTGCAGTGGGTTAAACCCTTGTGCCGGCAGGACTGCTGACTTGAAGGTTGGGTTGCTGACCTGAAGGTTGCTGGTTTGAATCCAACCTGGGGGAGAGTGTGGATGAGCTCATTACGCGGGACATGAGAGAAGCCTCCCATAAGGATGGTAAAACATCAAAACATCCAGGCAACGTCCTTGCAGACAGCCAGTTCTCTCACACCAGAAGCAACTTGCTCCTGACACGAACAAAAAGTCCAAAAAACTCACAGCCACTTTGCACTGTGTCTGTTTGTGACTCAAGTTCTTTCATTAGGAGGCAGCAAGGGAAGGAGAAGCACGTGGCGCATGAACTGTGCAATGGAAGGGAACATGGCGGGGGGGGGGGGAGAACCGTGGCCCCCTTCTGGCAAAAGCAAGTGACTGAGGCTGTTCTGTGTTTGTTTGTGTGTGTTGGAAGGGGGGGGGGAGATGCGGCAGAAGGAAGAGCAGGATCCACACATCTGCTGCTGCCGGGCTCTTCTCTCCGTCTCCCCCTCCCCCCCCCCCGTCCCACCCCCACAGAGGCTGTCACACGGGCGCTGCGTGTGCCAGAGTCGCCCACGGACGGACTGACTGACTGACTGACTGACTGCGCAGAAAGAGGAGCGAGCGAGCGAGCGAGCGAGGGAGGGAGGGAGGGAGAGGGCCGGTGACTCACTGGATGCGCCAGAGCCAAGCCGACTCACTCTGAGTGTGTTTGTGTTTTCTATGGGGGGGAGGGGGGCTCCCAGCAGGCAACACTCCGCCAGTCAAGCCCTCCCTTCCCCTCTCCCCTCCCCCCTCTCCCCACGCGAGGCCCCCACCTCTACCTCCTGCAAGAGGTCTGCCTGCTCAATGGCCTTCAGGACGCTCTTCTTGGAGGTGTCCTGGACCTCACCCCCCATCAGGAACTCGTCCAGGATGAAGTAGGCCTTCTCAAAGTTGAAGATGATGTCCAGCTCACACACCTGTAGAGCGGGGACGGGTGTTGGGGGGAAGAGAGTGGTCAAGGGGCAGCTGGACAGAAGGAAGGAAGACCCTTCCCCCTTCTCCCCCCCTCCCCCCCAAATCCCAGCCACAGACCCCACCCCACTCCTCCCCTGGGGCAGCCAAGCTCTTCTTGAGGCCAATGAGTGGCTGTCGTTGGACTGATTGACACGCAGGAGCAAAGTGGGCAGGACCCTCAGAAGGAGGGAGGACAAAGGGGGAGAATGGAAGGAAAGGCAGCCTCCGGTGGCCTAGGGGATAAAAGCCTTGTGAAATGGGTGTTGGATTGCTGACCTGAAGGCTGCCAGGTTCGAATCCCACCCATGGAGAGTGTGGAGGAGCTCCCTCTGTCAGCTCCATGCGGGGACATGAGAGAAGCCTCCCGGGCCATGGGCAACGTCCTTGCAGACGGCCACTCCAGAAGCAACTCCAGTTGCTCCTGACACGAAAAAAAAGTCTGGGGTGAAAACCACTTTAGCCCCCTGCTTTCAATCCTGTGCAGAAGGTCATTTCTACTTCCTGATGGGACCCACCTCCCTTCCAGGCCCCAAACTTCCAACATGGAGGCACATTATTATTATTATTATTATTATTATTATTATTATTATTATTATTATTATCATTATCATCATCATCATCATCATCATCACCACCACCACCAAAGGGGACTCAAACTGGCCTCACACCCCTGGGGTCAGAGGAGGTCAAAAGAGGCCATCCTCCTCAAGACCACCACCACCCCCGCCTGCTGGACCCCCACCAACATGACTCACGCTGCCAAAGTATTTGTCCAGAAGCTCCACATAGCGGTGGATCAGCTCCAGGGTGATGAGCTCGTTGTCCTGGCCCTCGATGGCGCAGCAGAAGTACAGGCTGGCATACCTGGGGATTGGGGGGGGGGGGGGGGGGATAAGCACAGGTCAAAGGGTCAAGCCCCTTCCTCATTGGGCAACAAAGTTAGTTTTCAGTAGATAGGGTCATGCAACAGTGGGGAGGGGGGCCTGGCTTGCCAATGGTGGAGGAAGAGGAAGGAGACACCAGCCATGGGCCTACTTGGGCCCTCCAGTTGTTTTCGATTCCAACTCCCACGAGTCCTAACAGCTTACCGGCTGGAATGCTCTAAGTTTTCCAGGCTGTCTGGCCATGTTCCAGAAGCTTTCTCTCCTGACGCTTCACTCACATAGAATCATAGAATAGTAGAGTTGGAAGAGACCTCATGGGCCATCCAGTCCAACCCCATCTGCCAAGAAGCAGGAAATCGCATTCAAAGCACCCCCGACAGATGGCCATCCAGCCTCTGCTTAAAAGCCTCCAAGGAAGGAGCCTCCACCACAGTCTGGGGGAGAGAATTCCACATCTATGGCAGGCATCCTTGAAGGTTGTGAGGTTTGTGAGGTTGTTAGGAATTGTAGGAATTGATGTCCAAAAGACCTGGAGGGAGGGCCGAAGTTGGCCCAGGCCTGCTCTAGAAGCTTGCCCGCCCACCCACCCAGAAGCCCCCAGCGCAGCCCTGAGAGGCAGTCTCTGCAGGACATTTGCAGAAGGAGGGATGGGGAGAGGGCCCCCTCTGCTGGCTGCAGAACCTCATGGCAGGACTGGTGGGAGGGGGGGGGGGTCTTGTCCCAGGAAAGGGATGGAGGAGAGGTCCACTGAAGGACATGGGTGGGAGCTATGCTGGACCAAGGGGGGGGCTCTTCCTTTTCGCCCCAAAGAGAGGATGCCACCTGAAAGGCGAGAGCCCCCCTCCCACCCCAGACCCCACTGAGCAGAGCCAGCTGCTTGAGAGGAGGAGATCATCTCCCTCCTTCAAGAAAGCAGCTCCAGCGCCTCCCCTAGTTTTTCTGGTCACCTATGACTGATGGTCAGAGTTTGTGGAGGAGGCCTTTCTTTCCTCCCCCCCCCCCCCCCCCCCCCCACATCAGCAGCAGATGAGGAAGGTGACACCAGCTATGGGCCAACTCGGGCCCTCCAGGTCTTTTGGACTCCCACAATAACCGGCTGTTAGGTACTGTGAGAGTTGAAGTCCAAAACATTGGGAGAGAGCCCAAGTTGGCCCAGGGCTGCTCTAGAAGCTTGCCCACCCACCCAGAAGCCCTCAGCACAGCCCTGCGAGGAAGTCTCTGCAGGTCATTGGCAGAAGGAGGGACAACAGAGGGACGGGGAGAGGGAGGGTCCTCTCTACTGACTGCAGAACCTCGTGGCAGGGTTGGCGGGTGGGGGAGTGTCTTGCCCCAGGAAAGGGATGGAGGGGGGTGCTCACGGAAGGACATGGCTGGGGGGATATGCTGGACCAAGGGCGCTCTTCCTTTATATATTGATTTGTTTTATTTTATTTATTTATATCCCGCCCTTCTCACCCCGGACGGGACTCAAGGTGGCTCACAACAAAGGCACAATTTGATGCCTTGAATACAAATCAACATAAAACAACATACACTTCAAAATCACATCATGAGAACATATCAATTAAAACAATTTTTCCCTCCTCTACTGTCTTTTTGGTCACCTCTGGCTGGTGGCCAGCTCTAGTGGAGGAGGCCTTTCTTTCCTCTCTATGCTAGGAATGCTGTAGCTGCCATGTTCTGTGCCCCTGGCCACCCCATCTGTTGTTATGGGTAGGGCTCCAGAACCTGAGAACATCCTCGTAAACAGCAAACACTCTTTGACTACACTGTGTGCTCATTACACCGACCTTACATGAGAGCGAGAAGAGGCGGGTGCAGAAGGGCCTGGGGGAGGAGGGGGCTGTGCTTATTACTTGTAGACCACCTTGAGGTCCCTCCACTCGAGGAAGGAGCACATCTTGGGTTTGTGAGCCATCAGATCATTTCCCCCCTCAAGAAAGCAGCCCCAGGTTCTCCCTCCTCTACTGTCTTTTTGGTCACCTCTGGCTGGTGGCCAGCTCTAGGGGAGGAGGCCTTTCTCTCCTCTCAATGCTGGGAATGCTGTAACTGCCATCTTCTGTGCCCACGACCACGGCATCTGTCATTATGGGCTGGGCAGCAGAGCCTGAGAACATCCTCGTAAAGAGCAAACCCTCTCTGACTACACAGTGTGCACCTTCCCTGGGCCTTGGATGAGAGCGAGAAGAGGCGGGTGGGGAAGGGCCTGGGGGGGAGAGGGCAGGGGCCGTGCTCACCGCTTGTAGACCACCTTGAGGTCCCTCCACTCGAGGAAGGAGCACATCTTGGGTTTGTGAGCCATCAGATCATTTCCCCCCTCAAGAAAGCAGCCCCAGGTTCTTCCTCTACTGTCTTCCTGGTCACCTCTGGCTGGTGGCCAGCTCTAGGGAAGGAGGCCTTTCTCTCCTCTCAATGCTGGGAATGCTGTAACTGCCATCTTCTGTGCCCACGACCACCCCATCTGTCATTATGGGCTGGGCAGCAGAGCCTGAGAACATCCTCGTAAAGAGCAAACCCTCTCTGACTACACAGTGTGCACCTTCCCTGGGCCTTGGATGAGAGCGAGAAGAGGCGGGTGGGGAAGGGCCTGGGGGGGAGAGGGCAGGGGCCGTGCTCACCGCTTGTAGACCACCTTGAGGTCCCTCCACTCGAGGAAGGAGCACATCTTGGGTTTGTGAGCCATCAGATCATTTCCCCCCTCAAGAAAGCAGCCCCAGGTTCTTCCTCTACTGTCTTCCTGGTCACCTCTGGCTGGTGGCCAGCTCTAGGGAAGGAGGCCTTTCTCTCCTCTCTATGCTGGGAATGCTGTAACTGCCATCTTCTGTGCCCACGACCACCCCATCTGTCATTATGGGCTGGGCAGCAGAGCCTGAGAACATCCTCGTAAAGAGCAAACCCTCTCTGACTACACAGTGTGCACCTTCCCTGGGCCTTGGATGAGAGCGAGAAGAGGCGGGTGGGGAAGGGCCTGGGGGGGGGAGGGCAGGGGCCGTGCTCACCGCTTGTAGACCACCTTGAGGTCCCTCCACTCGAGGAAGGAGCACATCTTGGGCTTGCGGGCCAGCACCACGGCCATGAGCTCGCGCACCATCTTCTTCTTGTCCCGGTCCGAGGTGGGCAGGTACCACTTCTGGAGGCGCAGCTTCCCCTGCCGGCTGAACAGCAGCATGAAGCGCATCTGTCCCGGGAGAGGAAGGGCGGGGTCATGGGAGGGTCGTCGGGGGTCAGGAGGGCGCCCCTCCCCGCCACGCCAAAGGGGGCGCCCTCCAGGGGATCCCGACCCCTCCGTCCTGCGAGGAAGAGGAAGGGCTCCCCGCCCCCCGCAGGCGCTCCGAGCGGCCTCTCTCTCTTCCGGGGTCAGCAGAGAGGACCCCCCCCCCCCCAGCCTGGGCCGGAAGTGTCCGCGGGGCCACGTGGGGGAGGACGGGCCCCGCCCCGCCCGAGGGCCTCACCATGGCGGCGGAAGGGCCCCTCCGACCCTCGGCCCCGCAGCACTCGCAGCAGCCCCCCCTCTCTCTCTTTCCGCCTTCCTTCCTTCCTTCCTTCCTGCTTCCCTCTTCCTCTCCTTCCTCCCTTCTTCCGAGAACCTGCCCAGGTGCCTCCCGGCCGGGCCCCGCCTCCCATGCCCGCGCATGCGCCTGGAGCCCGCTTCCGGGACGGGGAGGCGGGCGCTGGGTCTCCCTGGCAACAAGGGAGGCGGGGTTAGCGTTGCCACGAGCGACGGCGGAGGGCGGCGGTTGGCCGGCTGGACGTCGGGTCTCCGTGGCGACGGAAGGAAGAGAGCGGAGGGGTTGCCGGGGCGACGGCGGGGGGACCCTCCGCGTGACGTCATCCGGGGGGGTGGGGTGGGGTGGGGTGGGGTGGCCTGACCCCGGGGTGGCCCTCGCGGGAAGACTTTTCCAGCCAAGGTTCCTTTTGCTGCCATTTCAGCGAGAGAGGGAACGTCGGCGAGAAAGAAGGCCCACCCACAGCGGATCTCAAACGAACAAACCAGGGGGCTTCCCCGCATCTGCTCAGCATCCACGCGTTCACATTCATTCCGGGCATCGCATCCATCCCTCGCCATTCCTCCTCCGTCTCCTGGAGAAGGAAGGACACCCGCACTCGGGCCAGGAGGCTTCCCTGCAGATCTGTCACTTGTCCAAGACGCACCAAGACTTTTCTCAGTACAGTAGAGTTTCGCTTATCCAACATAAACAGGCCGGCAGAACATTGGATAAGTGAAAATGTTGGATAATAAGGAGGGATTAAGGAATAGCCTATTAAACATCAAATTACACTATGATTTTACAAATTAAGTACAGTAGAGTCTCACTTATCCAACATAAACGGGCCGGCAGAACGTTGGATAAGCAAATATGTTGGATAATAAGGAGGGATTAAGAAAAGGCCTATTAAACATCAAAATAGG
The DNA here is from genome assembly GCF_035594765.1 of Anolis carolinensis. Lineage (NCBI taxonomy): Eukaryota > Metazoa > Chordata > Lepidosauria > Squamata > Anolidae > Anolis > Anolis carolinensis. Next base: position 813,381 of record NC_085846.1, on the reverse strand, counting down.
TTATGATTTTACAAATTAAGCACCAAAACATCATGTTATACAACAAATTTGACAGAAAAAGCAGTTCATTACACATTAATGTTAGGTAGTAATTACTGTATTTACAAATTTAGCACCAAAACATAACAATGTATTGAAAACATTGACTACAAAAATGTGTTGGATAATCCAGAACGTTGGATAAGCGAGTGTTGGATAAGTGAGACTCTACTGTACCAAAACATGTTTTACAACAAATCACAGAAAAAGCACTTTAGTACATGGTAACGTTATGTAGTAATTGCTGTATTTATGAATTTAGCAGAAAAACCTCACAATGCACAGTATTGAAAACGTTGACTATAAAAACACTGACTACTAAAAGGCAGACCGCGTTGGATAATGAAGAATGTTGGATAAGCAAAGGTTGGATAAGCAAGACTCTACTGTACTTCCAATACTTTTCCAGTACACACAATACCTTCCCAATACTTTCAATACTTTTCTGAGATGCACTCCTTCCCTTCCATTCTGAGACCAGACTTGTCTTTTCCATGCAGACCCGTCTGCCGCTCTGCAAATACACCAACTCTCTCTCCTTCCCATGGAAGACCAGCGGTTTGCCACAATTTTGGAATGCTAAAGTGTTTCTTATATAGTAATATTTCTTGCTGATGTTCCAATTGTCTTTGTAAATACTGACAGTTGTTTTCCCAGTCAAAATATCCTGACTCCCACCAGTTCCAGACAGATGTTGACTTTGCTTCTGGTGAAGGCTCCTTTGGGTGGAGGCTCCTTCTTTGGAGGCTTTGAAGAAGAGGCTGGGTGGCCATCTGTCAGGGGGGCTTTGAAGGCGATTTTCCTGCTTCTTGGCAGAATGGGGTTGGACTGGGTGGCCCATGAGGACTCTTCCAACTCTAGGATTCTAGGATTAAGTGATAATTGGTTTTCTTTCTTAAGGAGCACAGTTTGCTTCTTTCTTAAGGTAAGGAAGCCTGTAAACACTTCCTTGCTTAAATGGGCCAGATGGGAGCCCCTCCCCACAAGGAATAACTGCCACTCTGGGGCCAAAGTGAAGAAGGGGGGGGGATGGAAGACATCATTCCACCATGTCTCCGGTATCAATATAACACTATAATAATATATAATACTAGCTGTGCCCGGCCACGCGTTGCTGTGGCGTTGTCTGGTGGTGTTGGTGAGAACTTGTTGAGGTAGTGGTGGTATTGAATGTCTGTTGTATGGTTGTCTTTATGTTTAGTATGCATTTGGTTGATTGTGTACTGTGAAAGTGGTGAGGGTAGAGGGGGTCTATGTCCCTGTGTGGTATTGTATAAGGAGCCCCGGTGGCGAAGTGTGTTAAAGCACTGAGCTGGAGACCAAAAGGTCCCTGGTTCAAACCCCGGGAGCGGCGTGAGCGGCTGCTGTTAGCTCCAGCTCCTGCCAACCTAACAGTTCAAAAACATGCAAATGTGAGTAGATTAATAGGTACCGCTCCGGCGGGAAAGTAAGGGCACTCCATGCAGTCATGCCAGCCACATGACCTTAGAGGTGTCTACGGACAACGCCGGCTCTTCGGCTTAGAAATGGAGATGAGCACCAGGCCCCAGAGTCAGACATGACTGGACTTAACGTCAGGGGGAAACCTTTACCTTTACTTTTAGTATTGTATAGTATTTATACGTTGTCCATGTGTTGTGAAAGCTTGGGTTGTGTCCAGCTGCATAGTAGAAAGGGTTGGGCTGGATGGCCCCTAGGAGTCTCTCCAAACTCTTGGATTCTATGCTTCTATTATTATTATTATTATTATTATTATTATTATCATCATCTTCTTCATCACCATTATTATGTAGAGGCTGGATGGCCATCTGTCAGGAGCGCTTGGATTGTGTCCTCCTGCATGGTAGAAGGAAGTTGATCTGGATGACCCTCAGGGGTAACTCCAAACCTTAGGATTGTATGATGTTGTTATTATTATTAGTAGTAGTAGTATTAGTATTGAGAGGCTGGGTGGCCATCTGTTGGGAGTGCTTGGATTGTGTCCTCCATGGCAGAGTTGAGTTGGAGTGGATGGCCTTTAGGTGTGTCTCCTAACTGTCTGATGCTATGATTCGATGTGTGTTATTATTGTGCAGATATTGGATGGCCATCTGTCAGGAGTGGTTGTATTGTGTCCTCCTGCATGATATAAGGAAGTTGAACTGGATGATCCTTACGGGTATCTGCTAACCTTAGGATTGTACAATATTCTTATTCTTATTATTATTGAGAGGCTGGGTGGCCATCTGTTGGGCGTGCTTGGATTGTGTCCTCCATGGCAGAATTGGGTTGTTCTGGATTACCACAGTAATTATTTCATATTACAGTAGAATCTCACTTATCCAACATTCGCTTATCCAAAGTTCTGGATTATCCAACGCAGTCTGCCTTTTAGTAGTCAATGTTTTGTAGTCAGTGTTTTAAATTCATTGTGATATTTTGGTGCTAAATTTGTAAATCCAGTAATTACAACATAGCATTACTGAGTATTGAACTACATTTTCTGTCAGATTTGTTGTATAACATGATATTTGGTGCTTAATTTGTATAATCATTACCTAATTTGATGTTTAATAGGCTTTTTCTGAATCTCTTCTTATTATCCAACATATTCACTTATCCAACGTTCTGCCGGCCTGTTTATGTTGGATAAGTGAGACTCTACTGTATATTTATAATCTTATATCTGCTTAGAACTGGATTATATGAGGCCCCTTCTACACAGCTGTATAAAATGCCCACTGAAGTGAATTATCTGGCAGTGTGGACTCAAGATAATCCAGTTCAAAGCAGATAATATAAGATTATAAATGGGTTATATAGCTGTGTGGAAGGGCCTTGAGTCTACACTGCCATTTAATCCAGTTAAAATCAGATAATCTATGGAAAATGCCTAAGTGAGGCCTAACTGTGCCTGTCCCATGAGCTGAGTAGGTTGCTAGGAAACCAAGTGGGCGGAGCTTAGCACTCTAACTGGCAGCAATTGGATAAAAACAATTATTACTCTCTCTCTAACTAGGACTTTATTTTTCTTTTCTTTTTGTTGTATCAACCTAGTGCCGTGGATGATGGGTTGTGTTGTCAAATTTTGAGGTTGGGGGGCCTGTACTTTTGTTGTTTTGGCCACTGCCCTGATGCCATTACTCTTTTATATATATAGACTAATATTATGCTATACTAATAATATATTGTATATACGTGTAATATTGCTAATATTATAATGTAATGCTATATAATAATAATACACTATTATAATTATATATTAGATACATGTAATATTACTAATAATATGGCAATATAGTCGCATGGTAAAATATAGTGATATATAATGCTTATATTGTGCTATGCTGACAATATATTGTATGCATATATAACTTGTAAGCCACCCTGAGTTCCCTTTGGGGTAAGGAGGGCGGGATATAAATGTTGCAAATAAATAAATAAATATTTGTCATTGGTAATGTAGACATGTTGTTTTCCACCAAGTGTTCAACACCTAATCATTTGTCTCTGGTCATCAATGACAGCAGTTCAGTGACTTTTAATTACAGCTCATGAATTCAGTAGTTTTCCAGGCCTCAGTCTTAGGATGGCATCTCTCGCCTCTATAGGTCCCAACCATATACCTTTCATACAAATCCATTCAAACCATGCATTGCATTTTAATGACAGCCCCCCCCCCCCCCCCGCAATAGCATGTGAGGAAAGAGAGGGGAGGGGCTCACATGTCAGGATGTGCAGACAAGCGACTCACACATTCATGCGGCAGAGGCAGTGATACTTGATGGATTTTAACTGAATTTTTAAAGTGCTGTTTATGTTTCATTCTGTTTTGAAGTCTCTATATTTGTATATGTTAAAATTGTATACTAATGCTTTTATGTCGAGCTGCTATATTATGGGGCCGGGCTGTGGCGCAGGCTGGTAAGCAGCTGCTGCAGTAAATGACTCTGACCATGAGGTCATGAGTTCGAGGCCAGCCTGTGGCGGGGTGAGCACCCGTCAATTAAAAATAAAATATAGCCCCTGCTCATTGCTGACCTAGCAACCCGAAAGATAGTTGCATCTATCAAGTAGGAAATAAGGTACCACTTATAAAAGTGGGGAGGCAAGTTTAACTAATTTACGGCTTGGAATGAGGAAGTGCCGTCAGTATGGATGATGAAGCAGCTGCTCCCCCCTGTGGCCAGAATCGAACATCCCCTCAGGAGAAGGTTAAATTGCCTCTGCGTCGGTCTGTCTGTCTGTCTGTCTCTGTCTCGGTTTGATGTGTTTATGGGCATTGAATGTTTGCCCTATATGTACATAATGTGATCCACCCTGAGTCCGCTTCGGGGTGAGAAAGAAGGGTGGGATATAAATACTGTAAATAAATAAATAAATAAATTCACTCATTTATCTATATATATAAAAGAGTGACGGCATCACGGCGACCCACAAAACAACAAAACTACCGGCCCCCCAACCTTGAAATTTGACAACACAACCCATCATCCACGCCTCTAGGTTGATACAACAAAAAGAAAAGAAAAAGTCCTAATTAGAGAGAGAGGAATAATTGCTTTTATCCAATTGCTGCCAGTTAGAAGGCTAAGCTCCTCCAACTTGGTCTCCTAGCAACCCAATAAAAAATAATAAAAAACACTAAAAAATTAATACAATAAAATACTATAATAACAGAAAATAACTAAAAATAATACAAGAAAATAATAAAATATAATAAATAAAAATATAACTTACAATAAAATTAATTTTTTAAAAAATGCAAATAACGTCAAATAAAAATTACACAACAATTTTTAACCAATACCACCACCATTTTGCCACAGCAACGCGTGGCCGGGCACAGCTAGTTTATTTTATATACCGCTCTTCTCCCCGGGGGAGATAAAGACATTTGGGGAGATAAAGCGGGGCATACATAAATAGAGTCATAACGGAGTTTTATTTCCTGCCAGAGGCCAAATGCAAGACAACAGTCCGATGTAGAAATAGATCCATATATTTATTCATCCACGTATACAAATATAAAACCATATTTCTGTACAGCTTTGGCATAAAAGTGAAAAAATAACCACATCTCCGTATAGAATTTTTTATAAATATTGATTCGTGAGGCTGGAACTTGGGCCCTCCAGGTGTTTTGGACTGCAACTCCCACAATTCCTAACCGCCTACCGGCGGTTAGGAATTGTGGGAGTTGCAGTCCAAAACACCTGGAGGGAGGGCTGAAGGCTGGCATCGTCCAACACCCCCCCCCCCCTTAGTGCTTGGCTCAGCAATTCTGGTGCCATTCCATCATTAACTAGAAACTCTTCTAGGCCTTCAAAGCTGCCAGAAAAAAGGACAAAGTGCTCGGCCTCATAACAACATTGTTGAGTCATCACAGCAAAACATGGGGGTTGTAGCCGGAGCCCTTCTTTGCAAGCAAAACCCACTTCTGCAATAAGGTCCAGTCAATATAGGCATGGGTACCCCGCTCCTGTCACTCACACTCACACTCATACATACACACACCCAACTCAAGATGTATCTGGCACGCAGTGCAAACAGATGACTCATTGTCAGAGATGGCTTCCTGCTGTTTTTTCCCTCAAGGTGCAGGTGGAGACAATCCCTCCCCCCCAGCCCCCACCCCATTTGTTTATTTCCAGCAAGAGAACAGGAAGCCCCTCCCCAAAAGGGGAATCACACCGCCCTCGAGTCACATGGGCAGAAACACACAAAAGGATGGAGCTGGACGGACAGATGCCTGGCCTGCTCCATGTAAACATTGCTATAGTCTCTGGCTCCGGTGCCAGGCCTGATTCACCCAGCAGTTTGTTTTTGCCTCGAACAGCAGTGCCTCACCCCCTTAATAGTCAAAAGGCTTTGCAGGGGGGGTATTTCAGTGGATACTGCTGCTCCTAAAAGGGTATTTTGTGTTGCTAGCAGGGCCGTAGCCAGAAAAAAAATTCGGGAGGGGTTTTGAAAATTTCGGGGGGGGGGGGGGTTGAACCCCTAGCACATACCTCTCCCCGCTACAAACCTGTCAATTTCTGCTTGAGATAGTAGTGCCTGGAGGGACTCTTAATGTTTTGCGTCTCATAGACTTAGCATGGGGATTTGGTTAACCAGTTAAAATTCATGAGTAAACCAGGTTTTTTTTATAACTTGAAAAATTTTGGGGGGGTTTGAACCCCTAAACCCCCCCCCCCCCTTGCTACAGGCCTGGTTGCTAGTGTAGTGCAAGGAAGGCTCTGGTGGGGTACAGAAGTTCAGAGGCAATGGACGAACTCCGGCTTCACGGTTGAGCAGCCAGGTGGGAGGCCAGGACGGGATCCAGTTTGAGGAAAGGGGGGAGGTCCTCCAAGTGCGAGATGCCAAGGCATTGGGGTCCCTCAGGGCTCCATCACTTGCCCCATGAAGAGCACCGTGCCTGCAAGGAAGGAAGGAAGGAAGGAAGAAAGGAGTGGTTTCAGGATGTGCCAGGAAGGGGTCAAGAGGCCCTCCAGATCACAGGGGCTCACGGCACAACTCCCCCGAGAATAGGGTTGTTGTATGTCTTTCGGGCTGTGTGGCCATGTTCCAGAAGTATTCTCTCCTGACGTTTCGCCCACATCTATGGCTGACATCCTCAGAGGTTGTGAGGTATGGACAAATTAGGCAAGGCAAGGAAAAAATATCTATCTGTGGAGAGTCCAGGGTGTGGCAAGAGTCCTTTGTCACTGGGAAGCCAGCATTAATGTTTCAGTTAATCACCCTAATTATTATTATTATCAACACAACGACGTTGTATGGCACAGCAAACAAGATAGATATGCTGGATTTCGTTTCGCAAAACCACAAGTCGAACACTTCCCAAGTGTCTAGGACTGTGTGATGTATTTTCGGATGATGCATGCAGATCCCAGTAGGGTGGCCTTTTGCAGTTGGCAGATGGTGATTTTGTCAATGTCTATTGTTTCCAAATGCCGGCTGAGATCTTTTGGCACAGCACCCAGTGTGCCCATCACCACCGGGACCACCTGTACTCGTTTCTGCCAGAGTCTTTGTAATAATAATAATAATACTAATAATAATAATAATAATAATAATAATTATTAGTATTATTATTATTAAACTTTATTTGTACCCCGCTAGCATCTCCCGAAGGACTCGATGCGGCTTACAAAGGCCAAGGCCTCAACACACAATATAACAATACAAAACAAAAGGCAAATTAAGAGCAATTAAAACAGTATAAACAACAAGCAATAAACAATACGCTACAACACAATAAAACTGGGCCGGGCCAGAGTAATGGGTACAAGATTAAAAGTGCTGATGTGACCGGTGATATATAAGGCTTCTAGGGCAAGTGCAGAGTGCGATATACGATCTTAGTTCTAATAAAGTGCTGATGGGACTTGGTGTTGGAGATTTCCTATTAATCTGGGAAGGCACATTGGAACAGCCAGGTCTTCAAGTTCTTTCTGAAGACTGCCAATGTCGGGGCCTGTCTGAGATCCTTGGGGAGGGTGTTCCAGAGTCGGGGGGCCACCACAGAGAAGGCCCTGTCTCGTGTCCCCACCAACCGCATTGGAAAGGTTTTTGTCTCTTGCCTGGGGGGTCCTTTGTTCAGTCAACAGCCGTCCTTGGGGCTCCTCTGCCTTCAGAGTGTTGGTTCCCATGTTGGAACCATGTTCAGAGTGTTGGAACCAACACTCTGAAGGCAGAGGAGCCCCAAGGACGGCTATTGACTGAACAAAGGCAAGAGACAAAACCCCCAGGCAAGAGACAAAAACCTTTCCGATGCTAATTAGGGTGATTAACTGAAACATTAATGCTGGCTTCCCACTGACAAAGGACTCTTGCCACACTCTGGACTCTCCACAGATAGATATTTTTTCCTTGCCTTGCCTTAGTTTCTCCATACCTCACAACCTCTGAGGATGCCTACCATAGATGTGGGCGAAACGTCAGGAGAGAATACTTCTGGAACATGGCCACGCAGCCCGAAAGACACAACAATCCTGTGATCCCGGCCATGAAAGCCTTCGACAACCCCCTGAGAATAGCTCCCTTTCCCCCTCCTCAAAAAACCCAGCAGAAGCCCGGACACTGCCGTTCTAGTGCCAGCCAACAGGGGGCGTGGAGGGAGGAGGCCCCCAAAAACCGACGCTCTTTCCCTCCCTTCTGCTCTTTTAAGCTCCCAGTGCCACAGCCTTCAGCCCTGCCCGGTGGTTCAGTGACTTAAATTACACGGGTTGTGTGTTTTCCGGGCTGTGTGGCCATGTTCCAGAAATATTCTCTCCTGACGTTTTGCCCACATCTGTGACAGGCATCCTCAAAGGTTGGAAGTATATTGGAAAACTAAGCAAGTGGGGTTTATATATCTGTGGAAGGTCCAGGGTGGGAGAAAGAACTCTTGTCTGTTGGAATAGGCGTGGATGTTGTAATTAATCACCTTGATTAGCATTTGATGGCCCTGTGGCCTCAAGGCCTGGCTTCTTCTTGTCTGGGAGAATTCTTTATTCAGAGTCGTTAGCTGCCCCTGATTGGTTCATGTCTGGATTCCGGACATGAGTTCTTTCTCCCACCCTGGACCGTACACAGATGTATAAACTTCCCTTACCTACTTTGAATAAATAGCCCATCTGACTCTATGTTTACAACCTTAATGGCTCTTTATCTTGCTTCTTACTCTACATGCTAAAGCACTTTAAGTGAAATTGTTCCTTCTTTACTCATTTTGATTCTATTCTTGGACCTGGTGGACTGATGTGTTAGTCACCCTCTGCTATGAAGAACAATTTGATGTTCCGGTTTTTAAAGTAACTATTACGTTGTTTTTATCTTGTATTGCATTGTTTTTAAATCTCATTGTTTTAGTGGATCATGTGTATTGTATGCTATGTTGTCATTTTCTCATTGTAAGCTGCCCCGAATCCCTGCAGGGAGAGGGTGGCAGGGTATAAATAAAGTTGTTGTTGTTGTTATTATTATTATTCCAACATACCTCACAACCTCTGAGGATGCCTGCCACAGACAGGGCCGTAGCCAGAAAAAAATTTTGGGAGGGGTTTTGAAAATTTCAGGGGTGGTTGAACCCCTAGCACATACCCCTCCCCGCTACAAACCTGTCAATATCTGCTTGAGATCGTGCCTGGAGGGACTCTTAATGCTTTGCATCTCATAGACTTAGCATGGGGATTTGGTTAACTAGTTAAAATTCATGAGTAAACGAGATTTTTTTTATAACTTGAAAAATTTCAGGGGGGGGGTTGAACCCCTAAAAAAACCCCCTTGCTACAGGCCTGGCCACAGATGTGGGCAAAATGTCAGGAGAGAATACTTCTGGAACATGGCCAGGCAGCCCGGAAAACACACAACAATCCTATGATTCCAGCCATGAAAGCCTTTGACAACACTTAAATTGCAAGTTACTCACTCAGATATTCACAGCAGGAGACTGATAATGAAAGAGAGATAAGCGACCACATGGTCCCAGCTTATATCAGACCCTTATCAGCAGTTGACACCTCCGGAAATGACATAACCCTTGACGGGCAGGTGCCTCAGCCTGGCATGTCTGGCACTCACCCAGGCACCATCTTAACCCTTTGATGACCTGGTGGTTCCAGTAACACATGCCTTGAGGATGATTTTTCCTAATACACATGACTCTACCATTTCATCAACAGGGGGCAGCGCTATGTTGCTTTCTGGCAGGTAAGGCACACCCAAACCGCCCCAACCGGTTGCCTTATTTGGCCTTTGAAGGGCTTTCGTGTTCTGCAAGGAAGGGGCACAAGGCCAGACATCCCCCTCCCAAGGCAGAAAGCCAGGCTCTCGGCTTACCTGTGGGGTTGTGCCGCACCAAGAATAGAATAACTTTATTGCCATACAAGAAAATTTATTTATTTATTTATTTGCTACATTTATATGCCGCCCTTCTCACCCCGAAGGGGACTCAGAGCGGCTTACAAATTAAATTTACATACAATATTATATTAGTATAGTATAATACTGGTAACAAATTACTATATTGTACTGTATCAACATATTGTAATATTATTAGTAATATTACATGTAAAATATGATATATAATTAATATTACTATATTGTATTATTAGTATTATATCGTATTACAATATATTATGAATATTATATGTATATACAATATGTTATAATTATTACATATTATTGTAAATTATATTGTATATATATATTTATATATAAACACACACATATATATGTGTGTGTGTATATATATATATACACACACACACACACATACATATATATACATATATATAAAACTAGCATAGCATGTTATTGCGGATAGGGGCCTCCAGCTGATGCATAGAGACAAGATGGAATGAAAATGAAGTGTTTTCCCCAGCACACATTGCAAATGCAAGACACCCACCCGTCCACCCTCTACCCACCACCGCGTACCTGTGGGGTTGTGCCGCACCAGGAAGAGGAAGGGCCTGTCCAGGACCATCTCCAGGGGAGCCATTCGGGAATAGACGATGGCGGCTGCGCAGCGGAAGAGAAGGGAGACGTTTAGTATCTCGGAAGGGTGCGTAAAGCAACTTGTTTGTATTGCCCTGGAGCCCAGAGCCTGTCCCAAGGGATCCAAACAGAGGATGAATTGGCCCCTTTCATGAGTGCTTCAGTTGTGCAGAATGGGACTCATGACTGTGTGTGTGTGTGTGTGGGGGGGGGGGGGGGCTCTTAGGATTCTATACTAGGGGATTGCAGACTGCTTCAGAGGGGGTGATGCTCTCTCTCTCTTTGGAGGCCTGGATACAGAGCCAGGTTGAGCTTCTTTTGGGGTGGGATGAGGGCCTGGAAGGTGTTGGGAATCATCCTGGACTACTCAAGTCTAGATGTAGTGAGATAGAGGATAGAGTTAGATTGAGGGGATCCTTTCCCTGTTTCCAAAGCATGCCTAGACAGGCTTTACTGTGTTTCACTCTATCCTGTTTATGTCACATCCCTTACTTTGAAGTTAGTAGAAATTTGAATCTTTAGGGACACTAACTTCTCATTGGTTAGAATGTTTTATGGCCCCAATAAACTGGACCATGAGGTTGGAACCATTTTGGTTCTCTCTTCTCCCTTTGTTCTTCTAGCTAACAAGAAGCATCTTGCTGTCTCTCCTGGCAAGATGTAACTATTTAGATGTTTGTTATTTTTCCTTTCTTATTTTTCCTTAGAAGCCAGTCTAGACTAGACTAGACAGCTCCCAAGCCTTTCTATCTACAATGGAGTTATTTTTACCTGAATAAATACTTTTTGAACTTTTACTGAGACTCTGCAGTCCATTGCAATCCTAAATGGTCAAAGGCTTCTCTTGTTCACCGCGTGTAAGTAACTGCTGAATTTAAAAGCTTTGCTTTTGCTACTCTGATTTTTGGTGGAATCTCCCCCAGAGAGGGTTAAATTGAGTCTAACCGCTCAGAGATTACCACAACAGAAGGCTCCCGTCCAGCAAAGGGAGCCAAACCCGCCCCCCCCGTCCCTGCCACCCTCCCCGCCAAAGGCCCATGGGGACCCACCTGTGGCGGCAGAGGCCTTGGTCCCGCTCTCGTTCACCTCGATCTTCACCTTCTGCAAGGCCTGGGCCACAAAGAGGGGCTCCTCATCTGTAAGGAAGGAACAGCCATGAGCATGCCAACAGGGGCGGGATGGCCATCTGTTGGGGGTGCTTTGATGGCAGGGGGTCATCACCATCAAGGGAGGCAGGGGTTAAGCACAGCAGCAGCAGGGGCAGGGACTCTGCAGTCTGTCATCACCATCAAGGGCATGCAATGGTTGTGTTATGGGACATAGAGTGAAGTTTAGGGCTTTATATGCATACTATTTTGCCAGATTCTGATAGATGGGAGTCAGAGTGCTGCTGCAATATTAGGAAAGCAGGAACAGGCTGTTTGCACCTGGACTGAAAAGAGTTGGGGATTTGAAAGGAATAAGGATGGATCTACACTGCCCTAAATCCCAGGATCTGATCCCAGATTATCTGCTTTGAACTTGATTAGTAACAACAACAACAACAATAATAATAATATTATTTTTACCCACCTTTCCCTGTGGTGGGTTACAGAATATTTGAAATACATGAACATTGTAAAAATACTACAAATCCACATATTAAAGCTTATTTCTATAAAATACAGAAAACAGAGACTAAACACATGGCAAACATTATTATATGAGTCTACACTGCCAGATGATCTGGGATCAGGGCCTGGGGTAGAGGGCAGTGGAGGTCCAGCCACAGAGACACAAGGGATGAGGATCAAGGCTGTTTCCCAAGAGAAGGCATGAAAACACAGCAATGCAATATTTTGGTTAGTGCACCAATGACCACTCAGGCGCAGAATTGCATTAGCCAATGAATGCTGCACCTTGCCAAATTTCAAAGTGCATTGCCCTTTTATATCATGTAACTATAATCTCCCTGTCCGGAGAACTCTGTAGTGTGTGCTTTGCTTTTGCTGTCTGCATCGATACAGATATCAACTGCTGTCAAGGGAGACCTTGATTATGATAGGCAGCAGAGCTGGCCCTAGGTATTTTTCAAGTGTAGGCGAACAGAATTTTGGTCCCCCCCCCCCCCCGCAAACCAATCACTGAAAAATAAAAGCGTTGGATAAGTGAAAATGTTGGATAATGAGGAGGGATTAAGGAAAAGCCTATTAAGCATCCAATTAATTATGATTTTACAAATTAAGCACCAAAACATCATGTTTTACAACAAATCGACAGAGAAAGCAGTCTCGACTGCGCCCCCATGTGTTTTGCGCCTGAAGCGACCACTTAATTTGCCTTATTGTTGGACCGGCTCTGATAGGTAGGCTGTGCACAGCTCTTCAGACATCGTCTAGGAAAGTAACTTCATCAAGTTCTCATAAGGCTGAACAAAAACTGGATCCTGAAAGGGCTCTAAAAAGCCCTTTCAAGCAGCTGCACAGCAAGGCCAGGCCAAGGCGGGGCAGGAACTCTGCATGTGTTTGAAGGCAGCTTTGCTCTGACTTTGAGCGCCTGTGCATGCCTTGAGTGTGACAGGAGCCCCTCCGAAGCCGGGACTGACCTGAGAGGCTGCTGAAGTCGGCCTTGCGGGCGTCAAACATGTCGGTCATGCCCAGCGCCTCCAGGGGGCGCCTCAGGTCCAGCTCGCTCTCCAAGGAGAACCTGTTTGGGGAGAGGGGGGAGGGCTAGATCAGGGGGGGGCACAAGGATGGAGGGGGGCTCTCAACGCCCCCAAATCCCTGGCCCCCCACCCCTCTCCCCCTCCCCCCGGGCAGAGGGCACCTACTTGGGCAGGACCAGGAGGCGGGTGACCCGCGTCATGTTGCTCTTCCATTGGTCCACCAGATGGGCACTCAGGATGGCGGTCAGGGCAGAGAGCGGGGCGTCCACCTCGAAGGGGGCTGCAATGAGCATGCTGAGGGCCTCCCCCTGGTAGGGCAGTTCAATGACGTCATACTCCATGTGCTCCGGGGTGGAGAATTCGCCTGGGGAGGTAGAGAGGGGAAAGGAGGTCAGGAGCAAGGCCTTTGCCCTATGGCCCCCTCCCCATGGATGGCCCCCTCCCCTGGATGCATAAGGCCTGCAGGACAGCAGAGCTGGAAGGGATCCCAAGGGCTTGCTGGAGATATATATGGAGATATAGGAGATATAATCTGATGTATTCGCTGGATTAATGTGTAATTGAATACAGAATGGCTCTGACTTTTGGCCCAATGCTACTGGCCCTGTTGTAATGGCCACACAGTGTTTTACTGTTTTAAATGGGGTATGATATTGGTTTTTAAGTGTGTTTTTACGATCGTTTGTTTTACTATATTTTGTATTATATGTGGCATTAATCTTGCCATTATGTAAGACTGCTCTGGGTCCGCCTGGGGGAGAAGGGCGGTATATAAATTAAATAAATAAATAAATAAATGGATGGATGGATGGATGGATGAAGAGAAAAACATCCTCAGGCATGTGCCACCAAGAAACACCAGATCACAAAAGGTGAAGATGAAGAAGTGAATGCCTGGAGAGTAAAGCACCTTCCGGTCAAGATGTAATGTCCAGGGTGCGGAGTACTGATAAGGGGTTGACTATAAATCATGAGACCACGAGGCAGTTCTCTCTCTTTGATTGCCAACCGCTGCCGTGTGAGTGCCTTCTGCATATTGAACTGCCCGACAGGGCTGGAAAAAGGCTGGAGCAAGAGTGTGGCTTAACTGATGACCAGCAGAGAGAGGGAAGTGCAGGACACATGATTGTAAGCGGGTGCTCACAATCTGTGGGACAGTAAGAAGGATTTGATCCCACCTGTCATTCTGGGGACTCCTCACTGCAGACAACAGGGCTAACTAGGCTGGACTAGATGGCCTTTGGGTTTCCATGAGCCCACCTGAGGCTACTCCGCACATGTCCAAGGAGCTCAGTTCCGATCACAGCATCCCAAGGGAGACCCCTGACCCCGCATTCCCGCCCGCTCCTCACCGTAGTTGAACCGGGCAGTCTGCTGCATCATGGGGACGGAGACGGTGCTGCCGTCCAGCTTGTGGAAGAGGCGCCGCCGGGTGGAGGCCTCCGGGAAGGGCAGCGCCCACTGGCCCTGGAAGTGGATGGCGTCCACCAGCAGCAGCCGGGTCAGCTGGTCAAGCAGCCCTTCGCGCAGGAAGCCCTGGATCATGCCTGAGGAGGAGGAGGAAGGGGGTGATGCTGAGGAAGGGCTCCCATGGAAGCCCCCCCCCCCCTTGGAAGGAAGGAAGACCCAGGAGGCATGACCCCCACCCCCACTCTGGCGGAGGGGCTCCTCTCCCCCACTGACCCTCAGTGTGCTTCTCCACCCAGGCGTTGATGATGCTGCGGGCACGGTCTGGCTCCATGAAGTCCACTTGCTTGACCGCTTGGCGGAAGACCCGCTGGAAGCTTGGCAGGAACCCGGCCTTCAGGACCAAGTCCCGCTGGACAAAGAGGGCATCTGCCGTGGACACGGTCACCGCCTCCGCCTCTTCCTCTGGCCGGGGCTCCGTCAGCGCCTTCTGCAGCTGCCGCAGGGCTCGGGGGACCCCACGCTCTGGACGGGAGGGCAATGGGAGCAGGTCAGCCAGGGAAGCCAGGGTCAAGCCCCTCCGGAAGGGAGGGACACAAAAGGCCTGGTGCCTGAGGAGAAGCCTCTGGGAGAGACTTTTGAATCCAAGAGTTTGGAGGGGACACCAAAGGCCACCCAGCAGAAGCGGCCCTAGGTAATTTCACCTTGTAGGCGAACCTAGTGGCCATGCCCCCCCCCCCCCAAATTGCACCCCCCAATGCCCCGCACATACCTTTGTCAGTGGCGGTGGCAGCGGGGACCATTGGCTCCCTCCTCACCGAAAGCAGAAGGCCTCAACTGAGGCCTAGCTCTTCTCGCGAGGTCTCAACTGAGGCCTTTCGCGTTCGGCGAGGAGGGAGCCGATGGTCCCCGCCACCACCGCTGCAGGGGTGCCTTAACAGCGCCCCCGGGGACAATGCGCCACAAGCGGGTGCTTACATTGGCCGCTATGTTGGGTCGGATCCGCCACCCAGCCCAATCTCCTTCTGCCCGGCAAGAGGATACTATCAGATCCCACCTGACAGATAGCCACCCAGCCTCTGCTTAAGAATAACAGAACCATGGAATCCTAAAGCTGGAGGGGAGCCCAAGGGGCCTCCCGTCTGTTAAGCAGGAAAACCCAATTGGAGTCCTTCTCCCTTGAGGTGGCCGGTCATGCCTGTGGCCCCACCCCTTGGATCCAAATCACTGGCCCCCACAATGCTGCGGGCCCCACAGGTCAGGAATTCTCCTTGGCCTGGATTAGGTTCAACTGCTGACCACTGTCCTTGGAGTGGAAGGTGAGTCATCAGGGGAACTCCCTGCTTCCGGAGGAATGGGGAGGGACCTCATAACCCCCTTGAGAGGGCCCTGGCCTTTCTGGGGCTCCCAAGGGCCTTTCCAGCTTCTACTTTCTCCTCCCACTTCCTCTTTCCACTCACCTCGCAGCCGGAAACCAGCGCCGGCCTCGATCTGGCTGCGGGTCCCTCCGCCGGACGCCGCCTGCAGCATGGCCAGCACCGAGGCCACGCCCGGGGGAGAGAAGGCCAGGTTCCGGTGCCGGGAGGAGGCCGCGGACGTCGCCTCACGGAAGAGCCGGGCCCCCAAGTCGGTGGTCCGGAGGCCCAAGCGCAGGACTGGGGGGGAGGGGGCCGAGGGGGCCGCACAGGTCAAGGCCAGCAGGAAGGCCCAGGCCAAGGCCAGGAGCTGGGTCGGAGGTCGCATCCTGTGGAGCAAAGGAGAGGAGGGAGGGTTGAAGCCTGTGTGGCATGGTGTTTGTTCCTGGGTCAGCAATGCCCTTTCCTAATGGGTTCTGTCGTAAACACATGGGGAAAGTGGGTTGACCTGCAAAAACTGTGTCTTTGTGGGAAGGACCTCCTGCCAGAGCACACGTTGTGATTGTTGCTCAATCTCAAGAGTCTCAACTCATGCAACAGAGTTTGTGTCACAAAAACAAACTTTCTGGAGCAGAACAACTACTTTCAAAGGAAAAGATTGCACAATGAAAGAGGAAATAACACTTACAAACCAGGAACAGGACATGTTTCAAATGTGGTTACATACTGGAATTGTTATTCAAACATAAATAAACCAATGGGGAAATGTATCATAGAATCATAGAATAATAAGAGTTGGAGGAGACCCCAGGGGCCATCTAGTCCAACCCCCTTCTAGAAAAGCACCATCAAAGCCCCCCGACAGATAGCCACACAAACTCTGCTTAAAAACCTTCAAGGAAGGAGCTTCCATCAGACCCCAAGGCAGAGAGTTCCACTGCTGAACAGCTCTCCTTATGGTCAGGAAGTCCTTCCTTGTCATGTGTACAGTACTCACAAAAGACAACAACACAAAGGAACTGAAGAGTAGGACCCAGAGGAGCCAAATACCATTGCCATAGGAAAGAAAAGAACAAAAGTATACAAAAAAGGAAGAGGGCAACTAAAAAGATCAAAGGTCTGGAGACCAAAAATAATCCCTCTGAGGAGTGTTTTATAGAACTGGGTCTGTTTGGCCTGCAGAAGAGAAGGTCGAGAGGAGACAGGAGAGGAGCCATGGACAAATATGCGAAAGATTTCCCCAAGGAAGAGGGAGTAGGCTTGTTTTCTGCTGCCCTGGAAACTAGGACACAATAATAATTTTATTATTATTATTATTATTATTATTATTATTATTATTATTATTATTATTATTATTATTTTTATACCCCACCAGCATCTCCCCAGCAGGACTCAGGGAGGCTTGCAAGTGGGACCAAACCCAGTAACATCAGAATCAATAAACTAAAAACACATTTAAAAACATAATAAACAATTACAATCTAATTCAACAATTAAAAACAGTAGAGTATAAAAACATCACTAAAATGAATCAAAGCAGACCTCAATAACCAGAACCAGGCATATGGTGAGCAGATCAGCAATTGGAGGGGGCTGGGCCTGGGCTTGGGCAAAAAGTGGATTAGAATGACAGGAAGGAGATTCCAATTGAACAGGAGGAAGAACTTCCTGACTGTGAGAGATTGCTGTTCAGCAGTGGAACGCTCTGCTTCGGGGTCTGGTGGAGGCTCCTTCCTTGGAGGCTTTGAAACAGAGGCTGGGTGGCCATCTGTCAGCACTCTTTCCCTCCATGGCAGATTAGGGTTGGACTAATTCTGTCATTCTAGGATGCCATACATACAAACAGATGTTTACAATACAGTAGTCCAAAGTAGACTAAAGTAAACACGGCCAGACAGCCCGGAAAACTTACAGCAACCCAGCGATGCCGGCCATGCAAGCCTTCGACCACACATCCCAAAGGAATGACCACTCCGCTCCCTCCCTCCCTTCCCCCCCCCCCCCGGCCTCCAGCTAAGCCCACCCGGACCCAGTCCATCCACTAGGCGACCCCCTCCCCTCGCCCCTATCTGTCGAGGAAGAAGCCCCGAAAGGCCCCGGATCCCGCGAGAGGAGGGGGCGGAGGGGCGCCGGGACACGTGTGGGCGCCTCCCGACGAGGCCCAGCCTTCCTTGGGAGTGAGACCGGGGGCGGGGGGGGGGGCGGGGAGGACTTACTCGGAAGTCAGCTTCGCCTTTCGGGGATGAGGTCTCTGCTCTGCGCCGGGCTTCGTCCTGCTTCTGCCGCCGCCGCCGCCTCCCCTCCGCCCTTTTATTGCCCCCCTCGGGCCGCGGGACCGGAAGGGAGGGAGGGAGGGAGGGAGGGACGGAGTTCGGGGGCAAGCCGCGATGAGCTCACCGGCGCCGCCGCCCCCTCCCTCCCTCCCTCCCCCCTCGAATGAGCAACAGGCCAACGAGCCCCGCGGGGAAGCAGGCGAGACGGGGGGGGGGGGGGGGGGAGAGGCCGCCGGCCCCTCCGTTCGTTGCCATGGCCGCGCTTCCGCCCCTCGCCCCCGCAGGCCTCAAAGGGATGAACTGGCTGGCCATCTGCCGGGGGTGCTTTGATTGTGCTCTCCCTGCATGGCAGAAGGGGATTGGACTGGATGGCCCCTGGGTACCTTCTTTCTATTATTATTGTTGTTGTTGTATTATTGTATGACACAGCAAACAAGATAGACATGCTGGATTTCGTATCACAAAATCACAAGTCGAACACTTCCCAATATTATTATTATTATTATATTACTACTACTACTACTACTACTACTACTACTACCAGGGCCGTAGCCAGCCCCCCCCCCCCCCCCCCCCCCCCCCGCTACAGGCCTGTCAATATTTGCTTGAGATAGTACTTGCAGTTCTGGAGGGACTCTTAGTTTTTTGCGTCTCATAGACTTAGCATGGGGAGTTGGTTAACCAGTTAAAATTCATGAGTAAACCAGGGTTTTTTGGGGGAGTGAGAGTTGGTGTATTTGTTTGTGTTTTCAAATACATTACAACTATACCCTCGGTTCGCTTCTAATACGATAAGTAAGGAAATAAGAATTATTATTGCAAAGGCCATCTGTTGGGAGTGCTTTGATTGTGCCTTTCTTGTCAGGCAGAATGGGGTAGAACTGGATGGCCCCTGGGGTTGCTCCCATTGCTATTATTATTTCCTATACGTAAAGGTAAGGGTTTCCCCTGACATTAAGTCCAGTCTTATCTGACTCTGGGGGTTGGTGCTCATATCCATTCCTAAGCCGAAGAGCCGGCGTTGTCCATAGACTCCTCCAAGGTCATGTGGCCATTGGCACGACTGCATGGAGCGCCGTTGCCTTCCCGCCGGAGCAGTACCTATTGATCTACCCACATTGGCATGTTTTCGAACTGCTAGGTTGGCAGGAGCTGTTATTGTTATTACAAAAGCTGGAGGGCCATCTGTCGGGGGTGCTTGAAGGGTGCTTGAAGGGGTGGGGTGTCGCCTCCTTCCTTTCCTCCCCCCAGTCCTGACTCAGCGGCGGGGCAGCCTTGGCTCCGGGGAGAGAGAGAGAGAGAGAGAGAGAGAGAGAGAGAGAGAGAGAGGAACCCGGCGACCTCCGGGGTTCCAGCAACACCCGGGAATCCCCCCCCCCCCCGCCTGACGAGGCCGAAGGAAGCCTGGAAGGGAGGTCCGGGAAGGTCAAGCCCCCGAGGGCGGGGGCAAAGGGAGGGAGGCAGGCGCTCTGCACGCGCCCAGAGGGCGGGTCTGCGCTGAGCAAACTGAGCCCGCAGGAGCCGCGCCTGTTTGCCTCTCTGTCTGTCTGTCTGACTGACTGCCTGCCTGCCTGTCTTTCCGTCTGCCTGCCTGTCTGTCTGCGACGTCATTGGGTCACCCTGGGGTCAAGGTGCAGCTGGGGGCCTGCTACCCCCCCTCCCCTCATATTGTTGTTGTTGTTGTTCCACAGCAGACCCTCTGCTGGCTGCTGTCTTGGATCACAGGGGACCCTTCCCAAGTGTCTAGGACTGCGTGATGTATCCGCGAATAATGCGTGCAGATCCATGTAGGGTGGCCTTTTGCAACTGACGAGGTGATTTTGTCAGCACCGATGGTTTTCAAGAGCCGGCCAAGGTCTTTAGGCTCTGCGCCCAGTGTGCCCATCACCACTGGAATATTATTATTATTAATAATAATATTGACACAACGATGTTGTATGACACAGTAAACAAGATAGATATGCTGGATTTCGTATCACAAAACCACAAGTCGAACACTTCCCAAGTGTCTAGGACTGTGTGATGTATTTTCGGATGATGCGCACAGATCCCAGCAGGGTGGCCTTTTGCAGTTGGCAGATCGTGATTTTGTCAATGTCTGTTGTTTCCAAATGCCGGCTGAGATCTTTTGGCACGGCACCCAGTGTGCCCATCACCACCGGGACCACCTGCACTGGTTTCTGCCAGAGTCTCTTAAGTTCAATCTTGAGGTCCTGAGAGCGGCTGAGTTTTTCCTGTTGTTTTTCGTCAATGCGATTGTCACCTGGGATGGCGACATCAATTATCCAAGCCTTGTTCTTTTCCACAACTGTGATGTCTGGTGTGTTGTGTTCCAGAACTTTGTCAGTCTGGATTAGGAAGTCCCACAGTATCTTTGCGTGTCCATTTTCCACGACCTTTGCAGGTTTGTGATCCCACCAGTTCTTTGCTGCTGGGAGGTGGTACTTGAGGCCTAAGTTCCAATGGATCATTTGGGCCACACAGTTGTGCCTCTGTTTGTAGTCTGTCTGTGCAATTTTCTTACAGCAGCTGAGGATATGATCCATGGTTTCGTCAGCTTCCTTGCACAGTCTGCATTTTGGGTCAACAGCTGATTTTTCAATCTTGGCCTTAATTGCATTTGTTCTGATGTCTTGCTCCTGGGCTGCAAGGATCAGGCCTTCTGTCTTCTTCTTCAGGGTCCCATTCATGAGCCAGAGCCAGGTCTTCTCCTTATCAGCCTATTATTATTATTATTATTATTATTATTATTATTATTACTACTACTATTATTACAAAAGCTGGATGGCCATCTGTTGGGAGTGCTTTGACTGTGCTTTTCCTGCATGGCAGAAGGGAGTGGGAGCGGATGATCTCTGGAGTTGCTTCTGTTTTTATTATTATTAGTAGTAGTATTAGTCATTAAGCAGAAGCTGGGTGGCCATCTGTTGGGGTGCTTTGGGCTGCAGGGTCACCGCAGGGTCAAGGCGCAGCTCAGGTTCTGCTGCCCCCTCCCCTCATGTCATTATTATTATTATTATTATTATTATTATTATTATTATATTTATTTCTATCCTGCTTTTCTCTGCCAACAAAATACAGAGTGGCTCATAACATTAGGAAACAGCTCCGTTTCAAATCCACAACAGGCCAATATATGAAATGGAACCAAACCATGCAGTGCATTAAAATCCACGATGAAAATAAAGGAGAGCGCTGCCATGCCCTCCAGCACCCCTACCCATGGTTTGAGCTTTGACTCCGAGCCTTCTCCCAAGCAGAGGCTGCACATTGGGAGCCCACTCTGTGCATGCGCATGCCCTCCCTTGCCACCCCACCCCCTGCTTTAAAAAGTCCCAAGAAAAGGACCCTGCACATGCTCAGAGGCCACGGCTCCTGGCTGTTGGCACGCCGGCCTCTCACAGGGAGGTTCCTCCGGATTCCTCTCCTCTGGTGTCACGCTCACCAAGACACACTCATGACAAAGCCTGAGGTTCCCCCTCTCCGCACATGGATCCCAACGTGACTCAGGAATGGGAAGGAAAGGGGCAAGAAAGGCTGAGTCACTGGGAAGGCAGCCTCCCGCAGAGGAGCCCACGCAACTGACGGAGGCGGCTTCTTCCTCGCCTTTCAAGGAATCCTAGAGTTGGAAGGGGTCCCCAAAGGCCATCCAGCCCAACCCTACCATCAAAGCATACCCAGCAAATGGCCATCAGCCACTACTGGTCAAAAACTGCTGGAGAAGGAGATGCCAATAGACTCCCAGGCAGCATATTCCACTGCAAAAAGTTTCCGTCCCCAGAAAGTTCTTCCGAAGATTTCGGTAGAATCCCTTTTCCTGCAATTTTGGCCCCTTCCACACAGCTGTATAAAATCCACATTGAATTGGATTATCTGGTAGTGTGGACTCAGACAACCCAGTTTGAAGCAGCTATTGTGGATTATCTGCCTTGACATTCTGGATTATATGGTTGTGTGGAAGAGCCCTTAGAATCCTAGAGCTGGAAGAGACCACATGGGCCTTCTAGTACAACCTCCTGCCTTGCAGGAAAAACACAATCAAAGAACCCCCAACAGATGACCATACAGCCTCTGTTTAAAAGCCTCCAAGGAAGGAGCCTCCAGCAGACCCCAAAGCAGAGAGTTCCACTGCTGGACAGCTCTTCTCACAGTCAGGAAGTTCTTCCTCATGTTCAGGTGGGATCTTCTTTTCAGGGTTGTTGTGTGTCTTTCGGGCTGTGTGGCCATGTTCCAGAAGCATTCTCTCCTGACGTTTCGCCCACATCTATGGCAGGCATCCTCAGAGGTTGTGAGGTATACCTCACAACCTCTGAGGATGCCTGCCATAGATGTGGGCGAAACGTCAGGAGAGAATGCTTCTGGAACATGGCCACACAGCCCGAAAGACACACAACAACCCTGTGATCCTGGCCATGAAAGCCTTCGACAACACGATCTTCTTTTCATTTGAACCCAGGGCTCCATTGAGTCCTAGTTTCCAGGGCAGCAGAAAGAAAGCCCGTCTCTTCCTCCTAATGGCACCCTTTGTATATAATAATAATAATAATAATAATAATAATAATAATAATAATAATAATAATAATAATAATAATTGTTGTATAATTATTGTATAATATTGTATATTGTTGTATAATTGTTGTATAATAATTATTGTTGTACCCCGCCACCATCTCCCCAGAGGGACTCAGGGCGGCTTACAGATATAAAACCAACATACAATAATATTGAATACAAAAACACACAAATAAATTTAAAAGGCATTTAAAAATCACAATCATTATAAAACACTTGAGAAACACAGCAATAAAAACATAAAATGAGCTGGGCAAAGTGCACTGAGTGGAACTTGTATACATAGCTCTCATATCTTATTTATTTATTTTTATTTATTCCAATATTTATATCCCACCCTTCTCACCCAATCGGGGACTCAGGGCGGCTTACAATAAAACACATATATAAAATTGTACAATACATTGTGAATCAATTAAAAAGTTATTAAATTACATTAGATATTCATAAAAACACTTATAAAATACAGATGGGCATATTCCGAGTTTAAAAGACTGGGTCTGTCAATTGAGTTCCAGCATACATAATAATAATTAGTGCTGCTAATTGTTATTCAAAAGCCTCCTCTCAACCTTCTCTTCTGGAGGCTGAACAGACCCAGATCTTTAAGACGCTCCTCAGAGGGATTATTGATTGTCCCCAGGCCTTTGATCCTTTGAGTCTCCCACTTCCCCAGATACTAGGCTTGTCCAATCGATGGAAACAATGTTTCAATTCTTGTTTCTAAAGTAGGGGGTGCCGGCGCTTCGATATAGAAAGTATTTCCGAATTTTTCACCCAAAAATTTCGGATATTTCCGAAAATTCGTAATGATTCTAAATGTTTCTAAAATGGCAGATGCGCATGCGCAATCGCCAAAAAAAAAAGGAAACCAGGAGAGACTTTTACAGGGCTCTCCCACCCTCATTTCTTGAGCTATCATCAAATTTGGTACAGTGGGAGATCACATTCAACACTCTTTGCTCAACAAATTGCAGAACGTTTCCTGTCTCCTATGATTTTTGGCAAATTTTCATAACTTTTTATAATACACTATTTTTCAATATTTGAAGAAACCTGTTCCTGGTTTGAAACTCTTAATTCCTGTTCAATTGGGTTCTTATCACTGTGAAAGTCCCTCTTCTACTTGTGTAGACTTTGGATTAGAAACGCAGCACACGCCAAGCAATGCCTTGGCAGGAGTGCCCACGTCCTTTGGAAACTATAAATTGCCTAATGCCTTTTTTCAAGCAAGGACTCTTTGCCAGATCCCACAAGCCCCAAGCCAATGCATTATTTATTACCCAAAAAATTTACACATTCTCGAACTAGCAACAAAAGCCCAAACCCTTACCAGACCCAAACCCCTCTGTCTCTCTCTACAGCCAGAACTTCACCCTCTCTCCCTCAATGCAGGCACCTTGTTTGCTTGCGCAGCGCACCACCCTCTCTGCTCGGAAACCCACCCCAGAATGGCTTGCCAGGGCTCCGCAGGGGGCTTTTATGGAGATCTTCCACGTGGACGCAGAGGATGCTAGCCCCCACCTTTGCATCCATTGTGGAAGCGTCTGATTGGCCCAGGAGCGGCAGCCATTTTAGGCTGCGCTAGGATCCCATTCAAGGTAGGTTGCAGAAACAAAATAAAAAAATAAAAAATATATTTTTAAAATATATTTAAAAAATGGGGGGGGGGTGGTGGTGGAATTTAACGAAACATTAAGACACAATTAGATAATGGGCCAATGATGGTTCAAATTACATTGCCAGTTGCGCCCAGGGACAATGTCTCGGAACTCGATTAAAAAAGCGAGAACAATCCGAAATATTTCCGATATAAGAATCATAACGATTTTTTGGACAACCCTACCAGACACCTTCCAACTTAGAGGCAATATCCTTCTTCAATTGCTTTGTCCTAAGAAGGAGGCCCAAGACCACATGATGATGATGATGATGATGATGATGATGATGATGATGATGATGATGATGATGGCGGCGGTAATTTCTGGGTTACAAACAAGTCAGAACAGGTACATTTTAAAAGTGTAACTCCAGCCGAATATATATGTGTGTGTACATGTGTGTGCACGTGCACATGTGTATGCATGCATGCATGCTTTGAATGGCATGGGGCAGGGCCAACACTTCTCTTGCAGCCTGTGCCCCACTTCAGAAGATGTCACCTCACTTCCTGTCCCTATGATCACTAGATTTTGGGAAATGTGGCTTGTTGTGGAAACAAAGATTGGAGAGAAAGCTTAATGGGAGACCCTTTTCCCCCAGGATAATCACTCTTCCAGAAGTAGATTGCTCTTCCTTTTGAGTGGCAGATTCCTCTCCCTTCCTGTTGTCTCAGCCCTGTTCTTAACCAGGAGTCAGATGTTTGTAACTCTGGGACTGCCAGCAACAACAACAACAGCAACAACAACAACAGGGGTGTCTTCCAAGGGCAACCAGAAGTGCCTGCCCTCTTCTCGCTGACCCTTTCCTGGCCTGGAGAGGTTCAAGGTTATGCAACTGGTTACGCAACTTGCGGTTGGGTGGGTGTGTGCCCTGCGCGTGTCTCTCTTTCTGTATGTCATGGAAAGAGGGGAGGGGCCGGGGAACCCGCCTGGAGGATTCACTGGCAGGGAGAGGTCAAGGGCAAAGGTCAAGGTCTCAGATCAGGCCTTTCTGGGACCCCCCCCTACCTCCCCTTCAAGCAGGGTCAGTCTTCAGTCATGAGACCCTTCAGAAGAATTTTTATTTTTGGCCATAAGCATTTTGGACCCACAAAGGTCATCCTTCTTTCGTCTATTCCTAATGCCCAAGTGTATCCTATAATGCAATAAGTTTGGAAGTAAAGAGAAAACATGTTCATCATCATCATCATCATCATCATCATCATCATCATCATTTATACTCCACTTTTCTCCCTGAGGGAGATTCAAGGCGGCCAACAATCCACACCAGACAAGTTTAAAAAGAGCCATACAAAAGTTTAAAAACCAATTAAATAGTAACAGTGTGGTAAAAAAAACCAGAATTAAAATACAGTAAATATGCTAAAATGGCCAGAAAACACACACACACACACACACACACACACACACACACACCAGCCCCACCCAACCACAAACATTCATGTTGCAATGGGCAAATATGTTTATTCTGCAACAGGAAAATAGATTTGCATCTAAAACAATGAGCAAAATAGTTTCACATTTGTGCTTAAAATTGTTTCACAGCTGGGCATTATGACTGACAGCCGAAAATGCAAATCCAGTGCGGCACCCAACTTACTCCTAAGTTTGTCTTTGGTGTAAACCTAACTTTGCATCAATAGGCAGACGCAAAGGGGAGCATTGCTTGGATGGCCTTTCCGGCTACTGATGGCTGTATGTCTATCAGTCCCACCCAAAAGGCATTCAGTGGCACAGGTTCAAAGGTACAGTAGAGTCTCACTTATCCAAGCTAAACAGGCTGGCAGAAGCTTGGATAAGCAAATATCTTGGATAATAAGGAGAGATTAAGGAAAAGCCTATTAAACATCAAATTAGGTTATGATTTTACAAATGAAGCACCAAAACATCATGTTATACAACAAATTTGACAGAAAATGTAGTTCAATAGGCAGTAATGTTATGTTGTAATTACTTTATTTATGAATTTAGCACCAAAATATCATGATATATTGAAAACATTGACTACAAAAATGGCTTGGATAATCCAGAGGCTTGGATAAGTGTGGCTTTTAAACTAGAGGTACAACCAGAGGTAAAACATGGTGTTTTTGCTGCTCAATTTGTAAAATCATAACAGAATTTGACGTTTAATAGGCTTTTCCTTAATCCCTCCTTATTATCCAACATTTTCGCTTATCCAACATTTGGCGGCCCGTTTATGTTGGATAAGTGAGACTCTACTGTATAAACCTAATACAGACTGCTTCTGTTTTGCCTTCGACCCCTTCAAAAGAGAATGGCATGTCTTTCCACATCAGGAGGAACCTGGCAAGAGATCCAGGCCACAAATCAAGGCAGACGGATGAGGAGTCGGTCTGGAGGCCCCTCGTGACCCTTGGAGGCTGGCTGGACAAGCGAGGAGGAGCCATGGGAATTTCCAGCCATGTTCCAGGCAAGAGGATGGCGGAGGAAATGGAGCGGCGGCTGCTCAGCAAAGATAGGGAGATGCCCTCCGGCCACAGTGAGGAGGCAGAATGACCGGGGGCTTCATCACAGGAAGGCGGGAACAATGGGTCGACACTGAGGGGACAATGGGGCCCCCACTTCCCAGAGGAACTCCTTCCCTGCTATCAGTGGGGGAACTGACCCATAGCCCTATCCGCTCCGGCCGCCTTCCTGCCACCCACGTGCCTGCTGGGATGGCCATTCTGCTTCTGTGCCAGCAATGGAAGGACGTTGGGCCTGAGATTCTCCCTCAGAGCAGCAGACAAGCATTGACTGTAGTTTGCTGTTGTTTTACTAGCCTTCATTATGTTGGGAAATCATCCTGGACTACTCAAGTCCAAATGTAGTTAGATAGATGATAGAGTTAGATGGAGGGAATCCTTTCCCTGTTTCCAAAGCATGCCTAGACAGGCTTTACTGTCTTTCACTCTATCCTGTTTACACCACATCCCTTACTTTGAAGTTAGTAGAAATGTGAATCTCCAGGGACACTAACTTCCCATTGGTCAGAATGTCTTTTATGGCCCCAATAAACTGGACCATGCGGTTGGAACCATTTTTGGTTCTCTCTTTTCCCTTTGTTCTTCTAGCTAACAAGAAGCATCCCTCCATCTCTCCTGGCAAGATGTAACTATTTCGATGTTTGTTATTTTTCCTTTCTTATTTTTCCTTAGAAACCAGTCTAGAGTAATCTAGACAGCTCCCAAGCCTTTCTATCTACAATGGAGTTCTTTTTACCTGAATAAATACTTTTTGAACTTTTACTGAGACTCTGCAGTTCATTGCAATCCTAAAAAGGCTTCTCTTGCTCGCCATTGTAAGTAACTGCTGCATTTGAAAGCTTTTGCTTTTGCTACTCTGCTGATTTTGGTGAAATCTCCCCCAGAGTGGGTTAAATTGAGTCTAACCGCTCAGAGATTACCACAACACATTAGAGGAGTAAACTCTGTGTGTGTGTGTCGTCAAAGTTTGTAAGTATGTTTGCACGCATGCATGTATGCATTTTTCAAGATGGTCCCACTTTCAGAGAGTGCTGTTAACTCCGGCGAGTAATGGATCTGGACCAAACTTGTCACACAGACCCCGCATGACCAATGGAACATTGTTGAGGAGTTTGGGGTTGATGGACCCTAGATTCTGGGAGTTACAGTTCACCAACATCCAGAGAGCACTGTGAACCCAGCTGACAATGGAGCTTGACCAAACTTGGCATGCATACCCAATGTGCCCAAATTCGAATACTGGTGGAGTTTGGGGAGAATTGATATTGACATTTGGGATATGTAGTTGCTAGGATTTATAGTTCACCTACAATCAAAAAGCACTCTGAACCCCACCAATGGAATTGGACCAGGCTTGGCACACAGAGCCCCGATGAAGAACAGAAAATATTGGAGGGGGACTGCTAGAATTGCAATGAATAGCCTTGCTGCTTCAAAGCCTGGCTGTGTTATGCCTAGAGGAATCCTTGTTTGGTGAGCTGGAGTAACGCCTTCAATCAAAGAGCCGCTTTGAAGCCTGGCTACTTCCTTAGTAGGGGAATCCTTGTTTGGCCAGCTTGAACTGCACTGAATAGTCTTGCAGCTTAAAAGCCTGGCCGCTTTCTACATTGGGCATCCTTGCTAGGCCAGGTTGGATGGGACAGAGTAGCCTCATGGCTTCAAAGCCTGGGTGCTTTCTACCGAGGGGAAATCTTGGTTGGCCAGGATGAACAGCACTGATTAGCCTTGCTGCTTGCAAGCCTGGCCACTTTGTACCTTGTGGAATCCTTGGTTGGCCAGGTTGAATAGCAATGAATAGTCTCGGTGCGGCAAGAATGAATGCTGCAATTAGTCACCTTGATTAGCATTTAATGGCCTTGCAGCTTCAAAGTCTGGCTGCTTCCTCCCTGGGGCAATCCTTTGTTGGGAGGTGTTATACCTAGAGGAATCCTTGTTTGGCGAGCTGGAGTAGCACCTTCAATCAAAGAGCCGCTTTGAAGCCTGGCTACTTCCTTAGTAGGGGAATCCTTGTTTGGCCAGCTTGAACTGCACTGAATAGTCTTGCAGCTTAAAAGCCTGGCCGCTTTCTACATTGGGCATCCTTGCTAGGCCAGGTTGGATGGGACAGAGTAGCCTCATGGCTTCAAAGCCTGGGTGCTTTCTACCGAGGGGAAATCTTGGTTGGCCAGGATGAACAGCACTGATTAGCCTTGCTGCTTGCAAGCCTGGCCACTTTGTACCTTGTGGAATCCTTGGTTGGCCAGGTTGAATAGCAATGAATAGTCTCGGTGCGGCAAGAATGAATGCTGCAATTAGTCACCTTGATTAGCATTTAATGGCCTTGCAGCTTCAAAGTCTGGCTGCTTCCTCCCTGGGGCAATCCTTTGTTGGGAGGTGTTATACCTAGAGGAATCCTTGTTTGGCGAGCTGGAGTAGCACCTTCAATCAAAGAGCCGCTTTGAAGCCTGACTCTGGTTGTTTCCTTTCTGGAATTTCCCTGTTTTCAGAGTGTTTCTCTTTATTTACCATCCTGATTTTAGAGATTATATTGTTCTGTTTTATTATACCACAATAATTATTATATATTTATAATCTTATATTGTCTGCTTAGAACTGGATTACAGTAGAGTCTCGCTTATCCAACACGCACTTATCCAACGTTCTGGATTATCCAACGCATTTTTGTAGTCAATGTTTTCAATACATCGTGATATTTTGGTGCTAAATTCGTAAATACAGTAATTACTACATAGCATTACTGTGTATTGAACTACTTTTTCTGTCAAATTTGTTGTATAACATGATGTTTTGGTGCTTAATTTGTAAAATCATAACCTAATTTGATGTTTAATAGGCTTTTCCTTAATCTCTCCTTATTATCCAACATATTCGCTTATCCAACGTTCTGCCGTTTATGTTGGATAAGTGAGACTCTACTGTATATGAGGCCCCTTATGCACAGCTGTATAAAATCCACACTGAACTGGATTATATGGCAGTGCGGACTCAAGATAATCCAGTTCAAAGCAGATACTGTGGATTATGTGCCTTGGCAATCTGGGTTATATAGCTGTGTGAAAGTGAAATCGAGCTAGAATTTGGGGGTTCCCTTCCTTGGGGAGGGAACCCTAGCTTCTCCCCGGCTCAGGTCCGACGACCCTGTCAAGAGGGGAGTCGCTAAAGATCAAGGTTACCCCGTTCTCAATGATCTCACCCGCAGATGTGAAGAAAGAGCACCGAGTTGTTGATTTATTCAGTTCAGCTGAAAAGGATGACACCCGCGATTCTTCGTCAGGAAGCCATATCATGCAACACAGATCATCAACTTTTATAATACAGAAGACAGGGAGGCGTGATTTGAAGTTCGCGCTACTCGTTTCCCCGCCCACCTGTGCGCTGATTGGTCCCTGAGGGAACGGCGCAAACTCTCGTCCAATCAGAGAGCTCCTGTCGCTTCCGTTTCTTCACCAAGCAGAGGCGAGGAGGCGGGCTAAGCCGAGAACAATGAATTGCTGAGCAGATTATAGATCAATGATGGGCGAGCATTTGCATTTGGTGTGTCAAAATTCACCAAAAAACCTAGCATGACTTGGGTGGTGTGTCACTTTGAGGAAAAAAAAACATAATTTCGCAATATGTATAGTTTAAATAACAAAAATGTATAATTGTAATATATAACTGTATTTAATAAATCAAAAAACTATTTACTACCCTTATTTCCATGTACAACAATGGTACCTCTTGCAGTTTCCATGCTGATTTCTCTCTATTCTAGTTTCAATGTAGTCATGAATAATGAATAATATAATAATAATATAATGGTAATAATATGATAATATACTACAATAATAATAGAATAATAATAGAATGATATAATATATATAAATGTAATGTGCATAATTCCCATGGAGTAAACAACAAAACCACTGGACTAAATCACACCAAATTTGGCCACAAAAGACATAGTCATCCAATCAATCTGCATGCGGCAGTGTGTCAGCAAAAATGGCTAGGCGTGTCAGTGCTGACACGCGTGACATAGGTTGGCCATCACTGTTATAGATAGACAAATGACCTGATATGTCAAAAGGAAACGCCGAGGACC
The DNA here is from genome assembly GCF_035594765.1 of Anolis carolinensis. Taxonomy (NCBI): domain Eukaryota; kingdom Metazoa; phylum Chordata; class Lepidosauria; order Squamata; family Anolidae; genus Anolis; species Anolis carolinensis. The sequence continues at coordinate 782,396 of NC_085846.1, read as the reverse complement.
CTGCTGAGACCTCAAGGAAGCTTCCGAGGGTGCAAATATACATATGTGTCTGACAAGCCTTGTCAGACCCGGTGAGTCAGCTTGTGGAAGCATTTGTTTTATGAATGAGTCCAGTTCATTAACAAAAGGAGAGCTGTCACCCAGAATAATTCGGGCTTTCCTGCTTCAGGTGTGAATGAAATGTCAACCAAGCGGCCAATTCCATGCTTAATGGTCTGCTCTGAAGTTAAGAATAGGAGAGGCCAAGTCTATTGTCCATGCAAGATGGCATCTGGTTGTCCCCTGTGGTGTGGAGCAATCCCCTCTGGTTTGTGTCGCAACTGTCTGTCCATACTGGTTTTCCAGGTCAGATCTTGGTCACTCTTTAATATTTCATAATATAATATTTCATGGTACTAACGGGAAAAGGGAACATGCAAGGTACATAGGACATGTGTGGGAACATAACTCATCTTGCACCACCCATCCCAGAGTCCAAGATTTAATACCTGAAGTTCATAAAGTAATAAAAGTTCAGAAAAGGGGAAGGAATCTGTGGCAATCCAGGTGAAATGGCCAGCGGGGGGAGGGGGGGCCTCACTCCAATGGTGATGGCAGTTCATGGATGGCAAGCAGGAAGCCCTGGGTGACCCCTCTGTGCCCAGCACGCAGTCCGAACCTCCGATGACCCGATCTTGCAGGGAAACCTGTGCCGCGGTGCAGGAAACTCCATTTTGACAGTTTTGACAATCAGCTGATTTGCTCCTTAAAACTTTATTAATTTGAGAATGGGTGGTCTCCTCGTGACGGGGAGGTCTTTGGAGTTATAGGTTAGGAAGATGGTCATGCTTGGGGTCAAATTGAGAAAGATATGACTAGAAATAGAGGCTGGGGGGAGGGTTAGTCCATGAATTGGAAGAGAAAGGCCTTTCTCTCCGACAGTTTGTCCTGCTCGGAGCGAGAAAGGGAAAGCGGCAGAGTTCCTGAGATTGGGGGGAGATTCATGCTATAGCCAAGGAAAGGATACAAAATAGCAATTTGGGGAGAAGTTGGAGCAAAAAGATACTTTTTATTAGGGATGTGTTACATAGTCGAAGGTGAGAAGGGGATAGGGAAGAAGCAAAAGATATATCTTAAGCTACTGTTGGAACACACATGCATGGCCAGATTGGTCTCAGCATGGTTCCTTCCGATTGGTGGAACTCACTGCTGCAGGTCAGATTAGACTGAATGCAGATGGCCAGCCTGGTTTGACCACAAAAGGGCCTTGAGTCTACACTGCCATATAATCCAGTTCAGATCAGATAATCTGTATTTCATAGGCAGTGTGAAAGAGGCCTATGTAAACTCTGACTGTCCCTTGGGCACCACTGTGTCTGAGTGGGTTGCTAGGAGATGAAGGGGGCAGGGCCTAAAGGGGGTGGGTCCTACCCTTCTGACCTGCAGCCAGGGGGGAAACAGCTCTTCCTTGTCCTCTAATTTGGACTTAGGGCTTTGACGTAACTTCCACCAATTTGGTCCTTTGGAATATTTCTGGCCCTAGAGAAGAGGCGACCCACAAGGCTGGTCGCCATTCCAGCTTCCTGCTTTGTTCCAGAGAGGACACACACTGTCCTCTATTAGTCAAGATGTAGCATATCTAGAGCTTTGTTATTTTAATCCCTCTATGTGTGTTAGAACAGGATAGATTAGCTAGTTAGGTCTTAACCTTTTCTATCCATCAATGGATTTCTTTTTACCTCAATAAATGCTTTTAAACTTTAAAGCTAACTTTGCATCCCTTTGCCTTCCTGAAGACACAGAGGCCTTCCAAACTCACACCTGCGTAAGTCTCATGCTTCTGCAATTCTTTACTCTGCTATTTTAATGGGAATTTACCTCATAAAAGAGGGTGATTAGAGTTTAACGGCTCGTCCATTCCCAACAATATAGACTCTTTATGTCTGTACGTCTAATGTTGTTCTTTGTGTAAAAAGTTGCTCTGATAGACCCCCTCACACTGAAATTGCAATAAAAGGAACCTTTGTTTAAAAAGTATTCGTGACAAGGCCACTGAGTCCCAAATAGAGAAGACCAAGAGAGGCGGATTCAGGAATCAAGTTTATTCAGGCCATACCGAGTTCTCTTCCTAAAGGAAGAGCAAACTGGGAACGTAGCATTACATTCAAGGTTATCAGGAAATTATCACCAGAGAGCGCTTACATGCCTGGCATTATTATTGCGGAAAGTAACAGGCGAAAGATTTATACGATCTGAAGAGAAAACAGGGACATTCTTTCCCACATGTGGTGGACCTGTCCTAAATCCCATGCATATTAGGCTTTAGGACTTCAGAAGTGTTTTCAGTGCCCAAAAGTGTATCTACTCTCCCATAAAATAGCTTGCTTTATATTATGCACCCAAGAGACAAAATAAAGTAGACATTGGTTAAAAAAAATCACATTTGGTGTACTCACAACCTTCCTATGTTCAGCATACACAGTGACACAACTTATCAATCAGTTACAAATATGTTTGAGAGTGTTTCAGTGTGCCATCCAGTCAGAGCATCTCTCTTATAATCAACAACAGATAAGTGTTTGCAAGCCTGTGATCTGAGAAGTCCCAAAGTCCAAAGAAGTCTGTGCTCTGTGCTCGTCCCAGGGCGGATCATGTGTTCTGCAGCCCCTCCCACAACTTCTCAGGAAAAATATAGAGCAAGGAAAAAAGCTGCATACCAGAACACACACACAATAAGCAAGAAACAGGATTATAAACAAACAAATTACTAGAGGAGGCTTGAAGAGGGTTGTCATTTTCAACATTATGACTGTACAATTCTCTTGCCCTAATACCTGATCTTAAAGACGTGGATGGTCCCGTTGCTGAGGGCCACCGCCAAACGCCCATCCCCGGCCACGGTGGCCACACGGGGCCGGTCAATGCCGTTCTCAGCTGTCAGGAAATCCCCGAGCACCTCCCCGGCCGGGGAAAGGGCCAGCACCCGGTTGACCTCCCTCAGGACCACATAGACGGTGCCCCGAGGGTCGGCGCAGACGGCCCCCGGCTGGCAGCCCCCCAGCTGCCCCTCCCGGCACTTGGCCACCAAGGCCCCGTTCTCTGTGAAGAGCAGCACGCTGTTCTGTTGCCAGTCTGACCCCACGAGGCCCTCCTTGCACCCGGCCAGGAAGACCAGGCAGAGCTTGGCGGGACCCCCCGGATAGACCGTGCCCACCTGCCGCCCTTCCAGGTTGTAGAGCTCCACGTGCCCCATTACGCTGACCGCCAGGCGGTTGCTCCCCAAGGCCGCCACGGCATGGCTGGCTTGACACTTCGGCAGCGCCCTCTGCCAGGCCAGCCCCCCATGGCCGTCCAGGAGGAAGAGCCGGGAGCCGGCCGTGAAGGCCACCTTGCTGCCCAGGGTGGCCACGCTGAAGGGCGCCACCCCCTCGGGGACCGGCACCGTCCCCCTGAACTCCCCCTGCAAGGAGAAGCGCTTCAGCCGCCCGTTCGTCTCGTCGGCCACCAGAAGCTCCCCAGGGCCAAAGGGGCACAGGCCGGTCACCTGCGGGCGCCGCTTGTCCGTGGGGGTCTTGGCCCAGAAGCTGCAGGAGAAGAAGGCCTTGGGGGCCGCACGGCTGGGAGCTGCAGGTAGGACCTCTTGACCGGAGGGCTTCCTTGGGAGGGGGGATGCGGGGGCCTCACCCCCATTCTGACCCTCTTGCTGCTGCTGCTGCTGCTTCTTCGCCTTCTTTTTCCTTCTCTTCTTCTCTGCTCTGCTGAACTCCTCCTCTTGCCCTTCCTCTTCCTCCTTTTCTTCCTCCTTCTCTTCCTCTTTCTCTTCCTCTTTCTCTTCCTCCTTCTCTTCCTGCTTCTCTTCCTCCTTCTCTTCCTGCTTCTCTTCCTCCATGAACTCCAGGCGGAAGGGGCTGCGGCCACCCTCCAGGTCCGCCAGGTCGATCTCCAGCCGGGGCAGCTGGACCTGTGGGGTCTCCTGGGGGGAGTGTCCCTCCTGGAGCCCCTTCAGCCGCTCAGAGACCAGTTGCTCCAGGGAGAGGACCTCCACCCCTTGGCCCTGGGTCAGGACCCTCCGGGCGAAGGCCGCCGTGCTGGAGGCCACCTGCTCCTGCAGCTCCAGCTCCGAGCGCAGGGCCGCCCAGGCCTTCCTCCGCTCCTCCACATGCTCTGAAAGGCGGGCCAGCACCTCCTCCCGCTGGGACAGCAGCCACGCCACCGCCCGCGAACAGGCCTCTTCCACCCGGGTCCGGATCCTGGCCTGGCCGGCCTCCAGCCCCTCCACCGCGGCTTCCAGGCCGGCCCTGTCTGTGGCCAAGCGATGTGCCACCACCTCGACCTTCCCCAGGAGCTCTTCGACTGCCAGGCGGCGCTCCTCGGCCGCTTCGGCCAGGGTCCGGCAGGGATGCTGCAGGTGAGGGCCCAGGCGGCACTTCTGACACAGCGGGGCAGCACAAGGGTCGCAGAAGAAGCGCAGCTCCTCCCCAGAGTGCTTCTTGCAGCGGGAGGCCTGCCGCTCCCGCACCTCCTGGTCATGGTGGCCTGAGAGGTATCCCTCCATGTCCACCACGCGGTGGCTGTGTGTCAGCCGGGAGCAGCGGTGCCCCCCGGCGCAGGACGGGCACATGTCGTCGGCACAGTCCAGGCAGTGCGAGGAGGCCGTCCGGGGGGGCTCCTGCCCGATGAGAGGGCACAGGGCGCAGGCGGGGGAGGAGGGCGCCCTCCCTGCGGGGCAGGCCAGGTCCAGCAGCCCGTTGATGAAGAAGTTGGTCTTGAGGGCGGCCACCCCTCCGGCCGGGAGGGGCACCCAGGTGCGGCACTCGGGGCAGCGCAGCTCCTGCGCCTCCGCCTCAATCTCTTCTTCCTCTGCGTCCTCTTCCTCCGTCCGCCCGTCCAGCAGTGTCTCCAGGCAGCCCTGGCAGTAAGTGTGGAGGCAGGGCAGGATCTTGGGCTGGCTGAAGCGCTCCAGGCAGATGGGGCAGGAGAGGAACCCGCTGGCCAGCGCCTCCCACAGCCAGGAGGACGAAGGGGCCGCGCTGGGGGAAAGGCCTTGGGCGGCTGCCATATCGGGGTCACCACTGGACTCACGGCACTGCAGGAGTGGGCTGTCTGGGATGAACGGGTCGCAGAACCTGTTGGAGACAGCAATGAGCGGTCCAGTCAGTACAAAAAGACAGGTTAATGGCTTCCGTTGCTATATGCATGTTGCTGTGCTCTACCCCTTCTTTAGAATAGAATAGCTTTATTGTTATTGTATGTCATATAACAAAATTTAGTGCCACCCCCAATGCACATTATATATGTAGAATTACAAGTACCCACCTGTAAGGATGTTATGAGTTAAAAGAAATTATTATTAATATGATTTTATTTGTTTGTTAAAAAAAAAGAAAAGAAGGAGTTATATATTAATGAAGGCAGGCCTCCCATAGAAGCCAGCTGGAAACAGTATACAACAGGTTGCCATAGCAACATAGCCTCTCTTTGGAGGAGAAGGGGCATGGCTTAGTTGGCAGTTAAAGCTTAAACCCTTTTTAAAAAGTTAGTTGATGTTCGACTTTTGAGGACGTTAGTGGCTGTTTGAATCAGCTGAAGAGAGGTTGCTCTTTGACAGCTTAGAAAAGCTGGGAAATTGAGGCTTGTTCACACAAGCAGACGGCAGCTTATTGTCATTCAGGGAAAGGCTGAGGATATAAGCTGACCGGGAGTTTAGTCTAGAGGGAGTCGGTTAAAAAAATAAAAAAATAAAAAAAGAAGATCAATCCACGGCTTGATTGTTAAAGTGATAGTTAGATTGAAGAGAAGTTGTTTAAGAAGTATTCATACAAATAAGACTGCACTGTAACTCAAGATCCTGAAACGTCTATATATTGCAACCACAAGCTGATGTACAAATAAACTTGAACTTCGTTGTTGTTCATAAAGATCAGTCTCCTTGCCTCACTCTGCGCCTGGGGAAAAGCCATTACCATTTACCATTTACCATTTATCATTACCTCACATTGGTGGCAGTTACGGTACCTTCTTATATAAGTTACCATATTTACTCATATAAATTCCCCAGTTCTGTTATCCTTCCTTATCCTCCAAATCCTCCTGATATATATACTCCCTCCAGACATATTTTCCCTCCATATTTTAAGGACTGTTCACACCACCCTTCCACATTCTAATCCGCATGGCACAACCCCGTAAGGCAGCATCAGTGTGAAACCACATCAAGCCTTTGCTGACCTGCATGTTCAATGTCCACATGCTCTTTGGTTCTCTGACTCTCTGACTAACCCAGACCTGCACAACATTAAAATAGGGCAAAACTCTTTGGGCAGCATGCTAGCACTGGACAAGGGGCAACTTTGCTCTTGGGGATTTGACCCTTTGGTGTCCTTTCTTGTTTTGAATAAAAGATGAGTGGTTTGGATGGAATTGTATGAAAGGTGTATGCAGGGGCAGCTGAACCAGTAAGCAAAGTATGCAAATGCGGAAGGAGCCAATCCCCGGGGGGCCCAATTGAGGCGCCTGGTTCAGTGCCCAGAGAGAGAGAGAGAGAGAGAGAGAGAGAGAGAGAGAGAGAGAGAGAGAGAGAGGCGGGCAAACAAAAGTTCTAGGAAACAGCAACACGAGGCACGTTGCTAAACAGAAATGCGCCTCAGGTTTCCCTAGGCTGGGCCTTTGCGGAGGGAGAAAACTCCTCCCTCCAGTAAAGGCCCGGCATTTTGGGGAAATATCCATGGCTCTTATTCTTCCACTTTCATTGCATTTGTGTGTGTGTGTGGGGGGGGGGGGGGGGTTTGCCAAAATACGGTTTGCTTACACTTGAAAATTTCCTAGGGCTGGCCCTGGATGTATGGTTGTGGCCTGGAGATGCCACCCTAAGAAAGGAGGCCTGGAAAACTACAAAAGGAGAATTCACGAACTATAATTAAAAGTTACTGGTGAGAACTGCTGAACTGCTGACATTGATGACCAGAAACAAATAATGAACTGGTTGACTCTTGGTGGAAAACAACATGTTTACATTACCAGAGACAATGACTCTTTTTAAGGAAGCCAACACAATGCCCCTTAAGAAGGAAAACCAATGATCGGTTAGCAGGCTGGTTAGCAGCCAGCTACAATAAATCACTCTGACTAAGAGGTCATGAGTTCGAGGCCAGCCCATGTCGGGGTGAGCACCCAACAATTAAAAATAAAATATAACTCCTGCTCGTTGCTGACCTAAGAAACCCGAAAGATAGTTGCATCTATCAAGTAGGAAATTTAGGTACCACTTATATGTGGGGAGGCTAATTTACGGCACCATAAAAATCACCCAGCCGCCATTGGAATGAGGAAGTGCCATCACAGTGGATGATGAAGCAGCTGCTCCCCTGTGGCCGGAATCAAGTATACCCTCAGGAAGCTGGAAGCTGGAGAAGGTTTAAATTGCCTCTGTGTCTGTCTCTGTCTCTGTTCTATGTTATATGGCATTGAATGTTTGCCTTATATGTGTACAATGTGATCCGCCCTGAGTCCCCTTCAGGGTGAGAAAGAAGGGCGGAATATAAATACTGTAAGTAAATAAATAAATGCCAACATCTGCTTGGAACTGACGGGAATCAGGATGTTTTAGCTGCCTGTCATTAATTTACAACTTTTTGGAACAACATCAACAGAAATATTGCCATATAAGAGACACTTTAGCATTCCTAAATGGTGGCAGACAGGAATCTGGTCCACTTGCCATCTCCTCCAAGGGATAGAGGAAAGTGGTGTATTTGCAGAAAGGCAGATTTGTTTGGACTTCGAGTCTTTTTCTGTCCGACTTCGAGTCTTTTTCCAGGAGAAGGAAAAAGAGATGGCAATGTATGAATGTAGGAGTGAATGTTTATATGTGTGTGAATGCTGAGTAAAATGCAATTCCCAATGTAGCAGGCCTGGGCAAACTTTGGCCCTCCAGACGTTTTGGACTTCAACTCCCGCAATTCCTATGGATCACAAATCTCTTTGCAGACAACACCAAATTGGGAGGGAGGGCTGATACTCCAGAGGACAGGATCAGAATTCAAAAGGACCCCAAAAGATTAGAGAGATGACAGGCCAAGACTAACACAATGCATTTCAACAAGCAGAAATGTAAGATAGGACACTAATGCAGAAGAAATGAAATGCAAAGATAGAGGATGGAGGACGCCTGGCTCCGCAACAGAGTTCCATGTGAAAGAGATTTTAGAGTCTTGGTGGACAACAAGTCAAACGTGAGCCGAGAGTGTGATGCAGCAGCATAAAATGCCAATGAGGTTTTGGGCTGCATCCAAAGAAGTTGAGTGTCCAGATCGAGGGAAATCCTGGTGCCTCTCTATTTGGCTTTGGTCAAACCTCTTCACCTGGAATCACACTCTGTTCAGTTCAGGGCCCCACAGTCCCAAAGAGATATCGACTCTAAGCTGGAAGGAGTCCAGAGGAAGAGGGAGACTCAAAGGGTCAAAGGTCTGGAGACCACGAATAATCTCTATGAGCCAGCAAGATCCTTAAGATCATCTGGAGAGGCCCTGCTCTCAGTCCTGCCTGCCTCATAAGCGCGGCTGGTGGGAACAAGGGACAGGGCCTTCTCGGTGGTGGCTCCCGGCTGTGGAACACCCTCCCCAGAGATATTAGACAAGCGCCAACTCTTATGGGCTTTAAAAAGGTAAAGGTTTCCCATGACATTAAATCCAGTCGTGAATGACTCTGGGGGTTGGTGCTCATCTCCATTTCTAAGCCAAAGAGCCGGCGTTGTCCATAGACACCTCCAAGGTCATGTGGCCAATGGCATGACTGCATGAAGCACTGTTACCTTCCCACCGGAGCGGTACCTATTGATCTACTCACACTCTGGGGGTTGGAGCTCATCTCCATTTCTAAGCCAAAGAGCCGGCGTTGTCCATAGACACCTCCAAGGTCATGTGGCCAATGGCATGACTGCATGGAGCGCCGTTACCTTCCCACCGGAGAGGTACCTATTGATCTACTCACATTGGCATGTTTTCGAACTGCTAGGTTGGCAGGAGCTGGGGCTAACAGCGGGCGCTCAAGCTGCTCCCGGGATTTGAACCTGGGACCTTTAGGTCTGCAAGTTCAGCAGCTCCGCGCTTTAACACACTTTGCCACCGGGGCTTTAGAAGAGCTCTAAACATGGCTATGTGCCCAGGCTTTCAACGAATAAACAATAAAGATGATATGGACTGACTCATGGATAAAGCACGAGGTTACCAGACGAACGGATCTCAGCATAAGTATTTTTTATATACTGTAATTTTATACTGTATTTAATAGTTTTTAACTGATTTTATGTATTGTTGATTGATTTTGTATAGGCATCTAATTGTACCAATGTTGTAAGCTGCCCTGAGTCTCTTCGGGTGAGAAGGGCGGGATATAAATATTGGAAATAAATAAATAAATAAATAAATAGTCTTAAAGAGCTGGAACTGTTTAGCCTCCAGAAGAGAAGTGTTATGGTTGAGCCTTCAGGCTCCGGTAATGAAAGAAGGGGTCGTAAGACTCCTCGAGAGTCAGACACTCTCGAGGAGCGTGAAAGGAAACGGCTCCGGGATTTGTTTGCAGAGCCGACAGATGAGGACTCATTTGAGGGTTTTTCTCAGGGTTTGGAGGAAGAGATGGCCAGCTCGGAGGAGGACGACATGGAATAGACTCGTGTGAGGGAGGATTTGGGTGTTGGGGAAACAGGCAATGAAAGCATGGGAGGTGATTGGCAGGTTGCAGGATCAGACCCATGGACTGGTTGGAGGGATGGAGCGGGATCCACAGCTGGGGATGCTGTGGGGCGTAGTCGAAGGTGCTTAAGCTCTGATGAGGATGAGGATGTTGGGGCGTCTGGAATTGGGATGGCAGCTGACAGCGATGATGAGCTTGAACTGTGATAAAATGGGGTTTGGGACCAATGTCTAATTGCGTTGGGCAAGGTAATCTGGACGGACGCTTGGGCTCTTGCTGGGGAATTTCCTGAAGACGGGTGTGATTCGTTACTGGATACGTAAGTTTACCAAGGACACTGGGCATCGACGGCGGGAGGAACTGTGCGGGGTTTTTCTCTGTGCAACTTGTGTTTAATCTCGATAGCTTGGACCTCCGTCGTCTTTTTGACGGGCAATATCTACTCGCAATGGATTGACGCTGGACTGACTGACTACGATTCCGGATTAACCCTTCTGCTGGCTATCGGTGTGACCTTTGGATTCCCTGACGACTACGCTTGGCTTTTGATCTTCTGGACCGGATTGGGACCCTGCTGTTCCTGAGTAGCAGAGAGGAATCTGCCGCCAGTCTTTTGTTTACATTCCAACTCCTGTTGATTCTCTTTTGTTTGCATTGTGTGCCAAGCTGTGGGGCCGGGCTGTGGCGCAGCTGTTGAGCAGCTGCCTTAAATCACTCTGACCATGAGGTCATGAGTTCGAGGCCAGCCCGTGGCGGGGTGAGCACCCGTCAATTAAAAATAAAAAATAGCCCCTGCTCGTTGCTGACCTAGCAACCCGAAAGATAGTTGCATCTATCAAGTAGGAGATAAGGTACCACTAATAAAAGTGGGGAGGCAAGATTAACTAATTTACGACCTGGTATGAGGAAGTGCCGTCAGTGTGAATGATGAAGCAGCTGCTCCCCCCTGTGGCCAGAATCGAACATCCCCTCAGAAGAAAGTTAACTTGCCTCTGCGTGTGTGTCTCTCAGTCTCTGTTTGATGTGTTTATGGGCATTGAATGTTTGCCCTATGTGTGTTATAATGTGATCCGCCCTGAGTCCCCTTCGGGGTGAGAAGGGCGGAATATAAATACTGTAAATAAATAAATAATAAATAAGCTGAAGTAAGCTCTTTGATTTAATCCGGATTATACTCCTGTTTAACCCGGTTTTTCCCTTTGAACTGTTTAAGCTCAAACTGAGCTGCTTTTTGGTTATTTAGCACACTGAAGTCAAGTGTTTGCCCTGTTCTTTGTTCCTTACGGGCATTTTTAGTTCTGTAACCTCAATAAACTGAGTTTTGATTTACTTGCTGGCGTTCTGTCTCTGACAGATTGCCCAACGCCCATAAAAAAGTTTTTCTAGTGAGGTACCAACGTCAAGAAGATGATGGAGGAACTCAAGGCTCGTTTGGATCAGCTGCAGGCTGCTTTTAATGCTGCACAAGCAGCACAGCCAGCTAAGGGACATGTAATGACTCCTGAACGTTTTGATGGGTCCCGGGACAAGTTGCCTACTTTTTTGGCTCAAATTGAACTTTACTTTTCTCAGATTAGCCCACAAGCTTTTCCTACGGACACCAGCAAAGTGGCATTTATTTTGAGTTTATTGACCGGTTCAGCGGGACAGTGGGCAACTAATTTAATTTTGGGTAATGACCCAGTCAAGGACAATTTGGTTAATTTCAAAAGATTATTATCGGACACTTTTGGGGATCCCCTCCGTAAGGAGAATGCTAGCTGGGCTCTTTACCGGTTAAAACAGGGAAAAGGGTCTGTTTTGGACTATTTGAATAAGTTTAATTCTCTTCGCCATCAACTGGACTGGGGGGAGAACGCATTTATGCTTTTGTTTATAGCTGGTTTAAGTGACCATCTTCAAGATGAACTGGCGCGGTTAGAGCCAGCAGATAATTGGGACGCTTTTGTGGCTAAGGTTTTGCGTTTGGACGCCCGGTTTGAATCTCGTAAACAATCTCGGGCTATGTATGCGCCATCTGTATCTGTATCTAGGGCACCTGTGGCTAAGGGGGAGGAGCCTATGGAGCTCGGGGTGTTTAGAAAGTTGTCGACGGCGGAAAAAGATCGTAGAAGGCAATTAGGATTATGCCTGTACTGTGGGACTGCTGGGCACTTTGCTAGGAATTGTAACATCAAGCCTTCTCAGTTTTCGGGAAAAGGCCAGCCCTAGTGCGATGTGAGTCCAACGCACTAGGGCTTACAAGGCAGTCACTAGAGGGAAAGAAACATGTTTTTGTACCCATTTTTCTGTCTGTTGGGGGAAAGGAACTTGTTTCTACTCTGGCACTGCTGGACTCAGGGGCTTCGGTCTCGTATGTGGATGTTGGGTTTGCTAGAAAATATAGGCTCCCTACAAAACGCAAAGCGTGTGATATATGGGTGGAAGGAGCGGATGGGAGATTACTGGAATCTGGGGTGGTTAATCGTGAAACCTCAGGGATAACATGGGAGGTGCAAGGGATAACTGGAGAATTTGTATGGGACATCACACGGTTACCAAGATACAATGTAATTCTGGGTATGGATTGGTTAACGTTGGTGAATCCTCAAGTGGATTGGGTGAAGCGTACTATAGATTTTAAAAGGCAGGGATGTTTTATTTTAAATTCTTCCCAGCTTGATATGGAGGGTGTGCCTATTGTATACAGGGAATTTCAAGATGTTTTCTGTAAGAAGGAAGCAGATAAATTACCGCCTCATAGATCATATGATTGTGCAATTAGACTGGTGGAAGGCGCTAAATTACCAGCAGGAAGGTTGTATGCTCTAACGGTACCTGAGAGACAAGCTTTGAGAGAATTCCTTGATGAAAATCTAGCCAAAGGGTTTATCCGTCCATCGAGCTCTCCAACTGCTGCACCTGTGTTTTTTGTGGCTAAAAAGACAGGGGAGCTTAGGCTAGTATGTGACTATCGGGTTCTTAATAAGTATACCATTCGTGATAGGTATCCGCTACCTTTGATTTCGGAACTTCTCTCAAGGGTTCAAGGGGCTAAGATCTTTTCTAAACTTGATCTACGGGGGGCATACAATTTGATTAGGATACAGGAAGGTGACGAATGGAAGACGGCATTCAATACGTGCTTCGGATGTCACGAATTTCGTGTGATGCCTTTCGGACTGTGTAATGCGCCCGCCGTCTTCCAAAGGTTCATAAATGATGTGTTTAGAGATTTGATTGATCAGTTTTTGGTGGTTTATTTGGATGACATATTAATTTTTTCAAAAGATGTGAAGGAACATCAGCAACATGTGAGGCAGGTGTTGCAACGTTTACGGGAAAATGGGCTCTTTGCTAAGGCCTCCAAATGTGTGTTTCATGTGTCAGAGGTGGAATTCTTGGGACATGTAGTTTCCGGAAAAGAACTAAAAATGGACCCGCACAAAGTTGACGCTGTCAACTCCTGGCAGGAACTTAAGTCTAAAAAAGATGTACAGCGTTTTTTGGGTTTTGCTAATTACTATCGTGAGTTTATTCCAAACTTTGCTAAACTTACTGTACCTTTAACACAGCTATTGCGCAAGAAGCAACCGTTTGTGTGGGGAAGGGAGGCTCAAGATGCGTTTGAACAGTTGAAATCTAGTTTTCAAGATGATAATATACGAATACATCCAGACATTGATAAACCATTCATAGTAGAAGCAGATGCTTCTAGCTATGCGTTGGGAGCTGTGTTATCTCAAAGGGATTCATCAGGGACCTTGCGTCCCTGTGGATTCTATTCCAGACAACTAACACCTTTTGAACAAAATTATACCATCTGGGAAAAGGAATTGTTGGCAATAAAGGTGGCGTTTGAGGTGTGGCAGCACTGGTTAGAAGGCGCACGTCATCAAATTGTGGTCAGATCTGACCACAAGAATTTAGAACATTTACAGACTGCCAAGAAATTGAATCAACGTCAGATTCGATGGGCCTTGTTTTTCTCTAGGTTCAACTTTAAGGTTCAGTTTGTGGAAGGGAAGGTTAATTTAAGGGCGGATGCTTTGTCTCGTAAGCCAGAGTTTAAAACCTGCGAGCAAACAGTGCGTCAGACAATATTACCAACTGCTTCTCTGTGTGTGGTAGAGAATGAGTCTGGGCTACACACTCAGATTCTAGAGGCTCAAAAGAATGATAACTGGACTCAAGAACAACTCATATTGCTTTCGGTAGGGACTCGTACTGTGCTACCACATCTACAGGACCAAGAGGGGGTTTTGGTGCGTAATGGGCAAGTTTATGTACCGGCGGGTTCACTCCGGTTGGAAGTAATTAGGGCACATCATGATGAGCCGATGGCTGGGCATTTTGGCAGGTTTAAGACTGTACAACTCATTACCAGGAATTATTGGTGGCCTAAAATGCGACAGGACATTCTTCGTTACTGTGATAGTTGTGCAGTATGTCAACAGAGCAAGACGCCTGTCGGGCGCCCTAGGGGATTACTGTCTTCCCTGCCTGTTCCTGAAAGGCCCTGGCAGATTATTTCTATGGATTTCATTTCTGATTTACCTAGATCTGGGGGTTACACGTGTATCTGGGTGGTGGTGGATTTGTTTTCTAAAATGGCTCATTTTATACCATGTTCAACGGTTCCGGCGGCTCCTACGTTGGCTTTACTTTTTACTAAGCATATTTTCCGTTTGCATGGGGCTCCTGAGATTATTGTATCTGATAGGGCTCCTCAGTTCGTATCTCGTTTTTGGAAGCATTTCCATGAGTGTTTAGGAACCAAGTTGAATGTGTCCTCTGCTTTTCATCCGCAAACGGATGGACAATCTGAGAGAGTTAATGGGCTGTTGGAGCAGTATTTGCGCTGCTTTTGCCTAGAACAACCTGGTGATTGGATGAAGTGGTTGTCGGTAGCCGAGTTTGCTTATAATAACGCTACGCATACGTCCAGTCGACACACGCCATTTGAGTTGACTTATGGTTTCCATCCGCGGGGGGGAGTGGCACCATCGACCAATCTGGTTTCCTCTGACCCTGTATATCGCTCATCTGAAATGGCTGCCTTACATGATATCGCTCGTAAGTTGTTGTTAGAAGCCAAGGCAGCTCAGAAAACTCAAGCAGATAGACATCGGCAGGCAGGGGAGGAGTTAGAAGAGGGGGATTTGGTTTGGTTATCCTCTAAGTATATCAAACATTCTGGGGGAAAGTTTGCACCACGGTATTTGGGGCCATTCCCTATTGTTAAGAAGATCTCTTCTGTGGCATTTAGATTACGTTTGCCGTCCTCTCTTAAGGTCCATCCTGTATTCCATCGTTCTTTGTTAAAATTGGACACTTCTGGGCAACGAGCTACTGTGGCCGCGGAGGTCTCTGCTGTGACTCCACCTTCGGAGGAGGAGGCCTTTGTGAGGGGGGATAGTGCTATGGTTGAGCCTTCGGGCTCCGGTAATGAAAGAAGGGGTCGTAAGACTCCTCGAGAGTCAGACACTCTCGAGGAGCGTGAAAGGAAACGGCTCCGGGATTTGTTTGCAGAGCCGACAGATGAGGACTCATTTGAGGGTTTTTCTCAGGGTTTGGAGGAAGAGATGGCCAGCTCGGAGGAGGACGACATGGAATAGACTCGTGTGAGGGAGGATTTGGGTGTTGGGGAAACAGGCAATGAAAGCATGGGAGGTGATTGGCGGGTTGCAGGATCAGACCCATGGACTGGCTGGAGGGATGGAGCGGGATCCACAGCTGGGGATGCTGTGGGGCGTAGTCGAAGGTGCTTAAGCTCTGATGAGGATGAGGATGTTGGGGCGTCTGGAATTGGGATGGCAGCTGACAGCGATGATGAGCTTGAACTGTGATAAAATGGGGTTTGGGACCAATGTCTAATTGCGTTGGGCAAGGTAATCTGGACGGACGCTTGGGCTCTTGCTGGGGAATTTCCTGAAGACGGGTGTGTTTCATTACTGGATACGTAAGTTTACCAAGGACGGGGCATTGACGGCGGGAGGAACTGTGCGGGGTTTTTCTCTGTGCAACTTGTGTTTAATTTTGATAGCTTGGACCTCCGTCGTCTTTTTGACGGGCAATATCTACTTTCACTGGATTGACGCTGGACTGACTGACTACGATTCCGGATTAACCCTTCTGCTGGCTATCGGTGTGACCTTTGGATTCCCTGACGACTACGCTTGGCTTTTGATCTTCTGGACCGGATTGGGACCCTGCTGTTCCTGAGTAGCAGAGAGGAATCTGCCGCCAGTCTTTTGTTTACATTCCAACTCCTGTTGATTCTCTTTTGTTTGCATTGTTTGCCAAGCTGAAGTAAGCTCTTTGATTTAATCCGGATTATACTCCTGTTTAACCCGGTTTTTCCCTTTGAACTGTTTAAGCTCAAACTGAGCTGCTTTTTGGTTATTTAGCACACTGAAGTCAAGTGTTTGCCCTGTTCTTTGTTCCTTACGGGCGTTTTTAGTTCTGTAACCTCAATAAACTGAGTTTTGATTTACTTGCTGGCGTTCTGTCCCTGACAAGAAGGCTGAGAGGAGACATGAGAGCCATGTCTAAATCCGTGAAATAGTTCCATAACAGGGGCCGGGCTGTGGTGCAGCTGGTTAGTAACCAGTTGCAATAAATCACACTGACCGAGAGGTCATGAGTTCGAAGCCCGGGTCGGGTTAAGCCTCCGACCATTAAAATAGCCCCGGCTTGCTGTTGACCTATGCAGCCCCGAAAGACAGTTGCATCTGTCAAGGGAAAATTTAGGTACGCTTTATGCGGGAGGCTTATTTAACTAATTTACAATGCCACAAAACTGCCAGCAAAACACGAGGAAAAGAATGAGGAAGAACAGCCACCAGTGGACGGTGAAGCAACAGCTCCCCCTGTGGCCGGAATTGTGAAGCTGGAAAGATGTTAAAATGCCTCTGTGTCTGTCTAAACTGAATGTTGTTTGTCTGTTGGCATTGAATGTTTGCCATATATGTGTTCATTGTAATCCGCCCTGAGTCCCCTTCGAGGTGAGAAGGGCGGAATATAAATACTGTAAATAAATAAATAAATAACACATAAGGAAGAGGGAGGGGGCTTCCTTTCTGCTGCCCTGGAGACTAGGACTGAATGCAGCCATGGGTTCAAATGACAGGAAAGGAGATTCCATTGAATATTAGGAAGAACTTCCCGAGTGTAAGAAGAGCTGTTCAGCAGTGGAACTCTCTGCCTCAGAGTGCAGCAAAGGCTCCTTCCTTGGAGGCTTTTAAACAGAAGCTGAATTGCCATCTGTCAAGGGGTGCTTTGATTGTGCTTTTCCTGCATGGCAGAAGGGGGTTGGACTAGATGGCCTTTGGGGTCTCTTCCAACTCTACTATTCGATGATTCTTCCTTTTGTTGAGGAAACCCTGGACCTTATCACAAAGGAGAAGATGGTGTGCCTGACACCCTATGCATACAAGTTTGACAGCTGTGATGACATGATGCCCGGAGCCCTTCCGTGTTTGATTTAATTAAGTCTATATAAAAAGGGGGATCATTGTGCCTCGAATGGATCCTGCGCTTTCAGGATACAAGCTGCCGCCCAGTTGCAAACATCCATCTTGCAAAGGACTGCGACTTAAGAATGAGGCTGAGACAACGGGAAGTGAGAGGAGGAATCTCCCCCTCGGAAGGAAGGGGACATTATTGAGTCATTCTATATTTTTATATAGACTTAATTAAATCAAATTTCTATTTTAGTTACAAAGTTTTAATTCTTAAAATAGCTGAAAATGACTGTTAATTGGTAATATCTAGTTACAAAAGAATGCTACAACGTCTGTTGGAAACACTTGAAAACTGTGTCAATACACTTTGAAAGAAATCAAGCTCCATTGATAAACTTCAGTGGACACTCAAGAGGGTTTTTCTTGTCTCATTGTGCTTCTTATGTATGTTTTCAAACGTTTAAGAGGTGAAACTGTTACGGATTGAGGATGATAAATGGAAGCTCTTCCGTGTGCCCGTGATCCAGAGTCACCCGCAGAACAATAACATGCCACTCAGGTTTGCAGAACAAAAACACAGGAACTTTACTGATTCCAAGAGATCAAAAAAAGCAGTACAGTAGAGTCTCACTTATCCAAGCCTCGCTTATCCAAGTTTCTGGATTATCCAAGCCATTTTTGTAGTCAATGTTTTCAATATATCGTGATATTTTGGTGCTAAATTTGTAAATACAGTAATTACAACATAACATTATTGTGTATTGAACTGCTTTTTCTGTCAAATTTGTTGTATAACATGATGTTTTGGTGCTTAATTTGTAAAATCATAACCTAATTTGATGTTTAATAGGCTTTTCCTTAATCCCTCCTTATTATCCAAGATATTCGCTCATCCAAGCTTCTGCCGGCCCGTTTAGCTTGGATAAGTGAGACTCTACTGTATTTACGATGGTCCCTCTGATCACTTACAGAAGTCCACAGTCATAAACAGTCCTTTCTCAGTTCACAAATCTGCTTCAGAGAAGAATACAGTCCTGGTTTTTCTCCCTCTTTTCTCAGCAGCAAACAGGCCTCAAAATAGCAAGGCCTCTCTGAGTACTACACACTGCTCTCTCCACCAGCAGTACTCCGCCAGCACTGAAAAACTTGTCCAAACTGGTTCTGCAGCAGCAGAACAGAAACTGTAAGAAAGTCAATCCCCAGATCTTTGCAAGCTCGGCCACTCCCTTTTCCAGTTAACACACACACAGCACAGAGCCTTTGCAAACCATGACAAAAACGACATTTCATTTGCAGCTGATGACACTGGCAATATTGCAGAAATCTGAAGGACTTTCCTCACATTCAGAAAAACCTGTCCATCCCAGACAAGATATGCTTCCAGTGCACTGGATGGTTTTTCTGCAGGTGCCATCATTTCCCCATGTTTTTTTTTTTTTGATAGAACCAATTAGGAAATGACATTGATAGCCCAGGAACAAAAATCATAGTGTTACATAGTGTAATATATATATATTATGTAATAATATAATATATATATATGTAATATATATCTATATATATAAAATAAAGAAAAATAAAGTCCTAATTAGAGGGAGAGCAATAATTGTTTTTATCCAATTGCTGACAGTTTAGAGGGCTAATCTCTGCCCACTTGCTCTCCTAGCAACCGACTCAGCCAAGGGACAGCCAGGGTTCAGTTAGGGGACAGGCAGATTTAGGCCTCACTTAGGCTTCTTCCACAGATTATCTAATTTGCACTGGATTATATGGCAGTGTAGACTCAAGGCCCTTCCACACAGCTATATAACCCATTTATAATCTTATATTATCTGCTTTTATTACCACCATATTATCTGCTTTATTTATTACCACCATACTTTGCCACAGCAACGTGTGGCTGGGCACAGCTAGTGTATATATATATCATATAATCTATAAACACAATCTATCCATCTGTATATCTATCTATCTATCCATCTATCTATCTATCTATCTATCCCCATAATAAAAGTGAAAATCTGTACGTGTATATGTGGCACACAGACAGCCCCGGCCTCCACAAACAGGCTCTAGTTCCCAGGGCTGAGGAGCCACCAAGTCCCTCCCTCCCAGGTTACGGTGAGCACATCCCAGGGTTCCTTTCTCTCGCCATTTGCATGGCCCCACCCACTGCCTCTCCCTTAACCCTTTCCTACCCTTTCCTATGGCACACAGCAAACAGAGGAATTGATCTGCCACTGAACATACTGGAGAGAAGGGTTTGGAGAGTCTTCACCATGATTTACGGGAGTTGTAGGGACTGGGATGTATAGTTCACCTGCAATCAAAGAGCCCCCTGAAGCCCACCAACGATGGACCTGGAGCTAACTTGGCAGACAGACCCAACATGGCCAAATTTTCATACTGGTGGGGTCTGGGGGTAATTGACCTTGACATCCAAAACTTCATGTTATACAACAAATTTGACAGAAAAAGTAGTTCAATATGCAGTAATGTTATGTTGTAATTACTGTATTTATGAATTTAGCACCAAAATATCACGATGTATTGAAAACGTTGACTACAAAAATGGCTTGGATTATCCAGAGGCTTGTTCTACAACTGTCCTGCCCAGTTCTATTGTGTTTTAGCGTATTGTTATTGCTTGTGGTTTATACTGTTTTAATTGTTTTTAATTTGCCTTTTGTTTTGTATTGTTATATTGTGTGTTTAGGCCTTGGCCTTTGTAAGCCGCATCGAGTCCTTCGGGAGATGCTAGCGGGGTACAAATAAAGTTTAATAATAATAATAATAATAATTGATCATATCCTCAGCTGCTGTAAGAAAATCGCACAGACAGACTACAAACAGAGGCACAACTACGTGGCCCAAATGATTCATTGGAACTTATGCCTCAAGTACCACCTCCCAGCAGCAAAGAACTGGTGGGATCACAAACCTGCAAAAGTATTGGAAAATGAGCACGCAAAGATACTATGGGACTTCCGAATCCAGACTGACAAAGTTCTGGAACACAACACACCAGACATCACAGTTGTGGAAAAGAACAAGGTTTGGATCATTGATGTTGCCATCCCAGGTGACAGTTGCATTGATGAAAAACAACAGGAAAAACTCAGCCGCTCTCAGGACCTCAAGATTGAACTTCAAAGACTCTGGCAGAAACCAGTGCAGGTGGTCCCGGTGGTGATGGGCACACTGGGTGCCGTGCCAAAAGATCTCAGCCGGCATTTGGAAACAATAGACATTGACAAAATCACCATCTGCCAACTGCAAAAGGCCACCCTACTGGGATCTGCACGTATCATCTGAAAATACATCACACAGTCCTAGACACTTGGGAAGGGTTTGATTTGTGGTTTTGCGAAATGAAATCCAGCATGTCTATCTTGTTTGCTGTGTCATACAACGTCGTTGTGTTGATAATAATAATAATAATAATAATAATAATAATAAGTGAGGCTTGGATAAGTGAGACTCTACTGTAATATAATATAATATAATATAATATAATATAATATAATATAATATAATATAATATAATATAATATAATATAATATAATATAATATAATATAATATAATATAATATAATATAATATAATATAATATATGCTCTAGCAGGATGTCCCTCCTGCAAAGACAAAGTTTTGGCAGTTTAGTCAACTTTCCCCGTGTTATTAGGATAGAACCAATTAGGGAATGATGGCATTGATCACCCAGGAACAAACACCACGGCATGCCACAATCTGATGATGGTGATGATGTGGCTGTTCGTGGAAGTGGGCAGAGCCCCCCCCCCCCCCGAAGGACCACCTTGGACCAAAAGCTTACCTGAAGCCAACCTGAAGCCTCACCGCCCTCCTTCTGCGAATAGATCCAGCAGAAACGAAACCGTCCCGCCGCAAATACACTTCCTCCTCCTCCTCCTCCTCCTCCCCTCCCCTCCCCTCCCCTCCCCAAAAGGTAGCTCGCTTTCTTGGCCCCTCCCTCCGCCGAATCCTCGCCATCAGGTTGTGTGATGCGTTTTGGACTGTGTTAAAAACAGAGATGCAGGTAAGGCTATGAGATGACATTTGGTCCTGCCCCATGGATCGTCCTCTTCTCATGTTTATTTACACCGCTTTTCAGAATCATAAGAGTTTGAGGGGACCTCTCAAGGCCATCTAGTCCAAGCCCCTTCTGCCATGCAGGAAAAGCACCATTAAAGCCCCTCCCGACAGATGGCCACCCAGCCTCTGTTTCAAAGCCTCCAAGGAAGGAGCTTCCAAGCAGACTCCGGGGCAGAGAGTTCCACTGCTGAACCGCTCTCCTTACAGTCAGGAAGGTCTTCCTAATGTTCATGTGAACCCATGGCTCCATTGAGTCCTAGTTTTCAGGGCAGCAGAGAGGAAGCTCCCTCCCTCTTCCTCAAAGGGACACCCTTTCACATATTTATACATGGCACCCCTCATGCCTCCTCTCCGCCTTCTCTTCTGAGGCTAAACATGCCTGGTTCTTCAGGACACTCCTCAGAGGGATTATTCCTGGGCTCCAGACCTTTCATCCTTTTAGTTGCCCTCTTCCTCTGTTCACCTTCCAGCTTACAGCCAATATCTCTCTTGAACTGCTTGGCCCAGAATGGGACACAGTGTGATTCCAGGTGAAGTGGCCTGACCAAAGCGGAAGAGAGCGGCACCAGGACTTCTTCCCTCCATCTGGACACTCAACTCCTTCGGCTGCAGCCCAGAATCCCATTGGCTTTTTGAGCTGCTGCCTCACACTCTTGGCTCATGTCCAGTTTGTTCTCCACGAAGGCGCCCAGATCTTTCTCACATGGATTGTTGTCAAGCCAGGCATCATCCATCCTGTATCTTTGCACTCCATTATATGGGCTGTGGCGCAGCTGGCTAGTAACCAGCTGCTATAAATCACTACTGACCGAGAGGTCATGAGTTCGAAGCCCGGGTCAGGTTAAGCCTCCGACCATTAATAGCCCCGGCTTGCTGTTGACCTATGCAGCCCCGAAAGACAGTTGCACCTGTCAATTAGGGAAATTTAGGGACGCTTTATGCGGGAGGCTAATTTACAACACCATAAAACTGCCAGCAAAACACGAGGAAAGGAATGAGGAAGTACAGCCACTTCTGGACGGTGAAGCAACAGCTCCCCCTGTGGCCGGAATCGTGAAGCTGGAAAAATGTTAAAAAATGCCTCTGAGTCTGTCTAATGTATGTTGTTTGTCTGTTGGCATTGAATGTTTGCCGGGGCTATTAGTGGTCGGAGGCTTAACCCGACCCGGGCTTCGAACTCATGACCTCTCGGTCAGTAGTGATTTATAGCAGCTGGTTACTAGCCAGCTGTGCCACAAATTAGGCACCAAAACATCATGTTTTACAACAAATTCACAGAAAGAGCAGTTCAATACATGGCAATGTAGTAATTACTGTATTTACAAATTTAGCATCAAAACATTGCAATGTATTGAAAACATTGCCTCTGTTCTATATTATGGCATTGAATGTTTGCCTTATATGTGTGCAATGTGAACCGCCCTGAGTCCCCTTCGGGGTGAGAAAGAAGGGCGGAATATAAATACTGTAAATAAAAATAAATAAAAATTTGACTACTAAAAGGCCGACTGCATTGGGTAATACAGAACATTGGATAAGTGGAGGTTGGATAAGCGAGACTCTACTGTATATATATATGTATATGTATATATGTGTGTATATATATGTGTGTATGCAAAATGTATATAAAGTATACAGAGGTGTCTTAATTATATAACACTAGCTGTGCCCGGCCAGGCGTTGCTGTGGCAAAGTGGTGGTGGTATTGGTTAAAAATTGTTGTGTAATTTTTATTTGACGCTATTTGTATTTTTTTTTATTAATTTTATTGTAAGTTATCTTTTTATTTATTATATTTTATTATTTTCTTGTATTATTTTTAGTTATTTTCTGTTATTATAGTATTTTATTGTATTAATTTTTTAGTGTTTTTAATTATTTTTAGTGTTTTTTATTATTTTTTATTGGGTTGCTAGGAGACCAAGTTGGAGGAGCTTAGCCTTCTAACTGGCAGCAATTGGATAAAAGCAATTATTCCTCTCTCTCTAATTAGGACTTTCTTTTTCTTTTTCTTTTTGTTGTATCAACCTAGAGGCGTGGGTGATGGGTTGTGTTGTCAAATTTCGAGGTTGGGGGGCCTGTAGTTTTGTTGTTTTGTGGGTCGCCGTGATGCCATCACTCTTTTATATATATAGATTTATCCCAGTCTTGCTCTTCTTTCTGCCAGTACCGAGACCTGGCTCTGCTGCTCCTTCTCGGGCCCACATCTGGATCTGCTGCTTCCCCGCGCCGCCACCAGAGGGCGCTCCGAGCCAGCCTCGCCAAAGGACTTCTCAGGACCAGAGAGAGAGGCCTTTCCCACCGCCTTTATTTTCCCTTCCACAAATCAATCCCTGTTTTAACATCAACAGCAGCATTACAACAGTCTTATTACTATTATTGGTATTTACATGTACATTGCAACACAACACACGAGCACATTAGGTCCAAGTGTCTGGGATTCGCCTCTATTATTATTATTGTATTATGTCACAGCAAACAAGATAGATATGCTGGATTTCGTTTCACAAAATCACACCGGCCTCCAACTGACAAAGAGTTCTTCTCTCACCCTGGACTTCCCACAGATGTATATGAACCTTCCTTGCTGAGTTTCTCCATACCTCACAACCGCTGGGGATGCCTGCCATGGATGTGGGTGAAACGTCAGGAGAGAATACTTCTGGAACATGGCCACACAGCCTGAAAGACATACAACAACCCTGAGAAGCCACTCTCGTTGTGTTAATCACACCACTGCTGGGAACTCAATCTGTGAAGACTGTGTGTTGACCGGCTGTGCACCAACCTCCACACATTAAAAAATATCACGCACAGGCGTCTTCCCAGAAATGGAGGACCATCATCCTCGAACTACGAGGGATCGCCCCTCGCAGCCCCCCCCCCTTACCTGCAGAGAAGTGTCCACTTTGTCCAGCCGGGGCCGGAAGGTGCCTCTCTCCGGCCCTTCTTCTGGTGGAGGGCTCTGTGGGGGGAGGGGGAGTTATGTGAGCCCTTGGGCACGTCACACTCTCTCAGCCTCAGGGGGCGGCCAAGGCAACCCCCCCCCCCGACTCTGAGCCAAAGGCTGAAATCTGGCTCGAAGGGATTGCCGGACTCCCCTTTTATAACCACAGAAGGGAGAGGGTCTCCTTGCAAAGGGTCATTGCTTTGTCGCCACATCCTGCCCAAGTTTCTAGTCCCCATCAAGGCAATAGATCAGCCAGTGCCAGCCCCATTGCCCTCTCTGGTCCCTTCTGCACTGCCATATAATCCAGATTATCAAAGCAGATCTCCTGGATTTATATGGCAGTGCAGACGGGGCCTCTGTCCGCCCCTGTCTCTATTCTCTCATCCTTTTTGTTACAGGATCCTTCTCAGGGACAGGCCTCCTCTTATGCAAAGTTTCTGAGCACATGCCAAGCCCCTCATCCCGCCATTGCCTTCTTCTCCTGTGAGCATGGAGAGAGGCAAGATGTCTGTGGCCTCTTCTACACTGCCATATAAAGTCCAGTTGATCTGCTTTGAACTGGATTCTATGGCAGTAGAAACACATTTTTTTTTCATTGGGTTGCTGTGAGTTTTCCAGGCTGCCTGGCCATGTTGCAGAAGAATTATCTCCTGACATTTTGCCCACAACTATGGCAGGCATCCTCAGAGTTTGTGAGGTCTGTTGGAAACGAGGCAAGTGGGGTTTATATATCTATCCCTGTCTGATGTCCACGCTGGGAGGAAGAACTCTTCTCTGTTGGAAGCAAGTGGTAATGTTGCCATTGGGCTACTTGGTTAGCACTGAATGGTCTTGCAGGTCCAAAGCCTGGCTGCTTCCTGCCTGGGGGGAGGCACTGCAGACTAATTCAACCAGAGAAGTCAGGCACTGCAGAGCACTTGATGAAGTAACCTGTGTTGAAGTGGGAATGATTGTATATAGAGTTGTTTAAATGTAATTGAGTTATAGTGTTGCAATGTGAGCTGGAGATTGCATCATGCACTGTCTGCTGTCCACTATGCGAGTGTGTAAAGAGTTAACTGTGTATTGCATCAGACAGCAGAGGTGGTTATAAATAGCTCCCTGTGTTATGCCCTCTGCCCTCTGCTCTCTGCCTCTCTGCGCTCTGTCTTTATATATCGTCTTGAGAGTTTTCTGTTTGTTAGTAAATCTTATATAGAAAGCAAAACAGGCTTCAGCCTCTTTATTGGTGCCAGTGATTCTTCGTTGATCTTCCGCTGCATGTGTGTTTATCCAAACCGCGCGCTCTGACAACCTGGACACAGAATATTATTGTTTGAGGACACAGAAATACACTTCTGCTGCCCCTGACCGCCCTGCCTCTCAGGCCGCTCTCAGGCCACCGAGTCCCAAACAGAGAAGACCAAGAGAGCACGGGGACAATTTCAACTGAAAGGAGGAAACCATAAAAATGAATGAAATCTGACTACCAGTGGTAAAAATACTCAGGACAGCAAAAAAAGAACAACACTCTGAAATCAGGGGAATTCCAGACAGGAAACAATCAGGGCTAGCTAAGGATTCCCAGGGCAGGAATCATCCTTGAAGCTGCAAGGCCATTCAATGCTAACCAGGTGATTAATTGCAACATTCACACTTCCTCCAGTAGATTAGAGTTCTTTCTCCCACCCTGGACACTATTCCACAGGAATATCAAGCCCCCTTGCCTAGTTTCCAACAGACCTCACAACCTCTGAGGATGCCTGCCATAGATGTGGGTGAAACATCAGGAGAGAATGCTTCGGGAACATGGCCAGGCAGCCCGGAAAACTCACAGCAGCCCAGTGATTCTGGCCATGAAAGCCTTCGATGACACAGAGGCAACTATGTTTTTCCCAGAGACTGTGAGATAAACAAAGAGGGTCCAGGTGTGAGAAAGAGTGACGTTCGGGGTTAGAGTTGGGATTCCTAAGCGCTCTGAAACAATCATCATTGTGAGACCAACACTGGATTATCATGTGGGAGGTTGTGCCTGTGTCTTAGATTACGGTTCTGGATTCTTGTTTTAAGACTAGGAATTATGGCCCTGTTCATGTTTTCAAACCTTTGGATTATACGAGGGTTGAATGAAAAGTAATGTCTCCACCTTCGTAACTCCTCAACAGACGGCAGTCCTGGTGTGCGGCAGGTCCTGGCTTGTTCAGTAGACTCTCCTCTACAGTTAATTCCATTTGGCAGGAAGCCTTAGCATTGAATGGTTGCGTTGTTAAAGTGCGAAGTATGGAATCCTGCACAGACGGGAAAGCCTTAGCATTGGATGGTTGTGTTGTTAAAGTGCGAAGTATGGAACCCTGCGCAGAAAGTCGGTCAATGTGACTTAAGCAACGTGCAGTCACTGAATTCTTGACAGCAGAAGGTGTCGCCCGAAAGGAGATTCATCAGAGAATGCAAGCTGTTTATGGGGATTGTGTTGATGTGAGTCCTGTGCCTCATTGGGCAAGTGAGTTTAAAGATGTTGAGGTGGGAACATCTGACTTGCGTGACAAACGAAGGGTTGGACGTCCTGTGACAGCAACCACCGAGTTTCACAAGCAAAAGGTTGACAGATTGATTCAGGGCAATCGTCGTATCACTCAGAGAGAAATTTCAAGCATCATAGGCATTTCACAAGAACGTGTGAGTCACATTATTGCTTTGCTTGGCAATCGGAACATCTGTGCACGATGGGGACTGCGAGACGCTGGTTATGGAAACAGAGTGTCAACTTCTTCTGGCTTCAGAAAACTTGTTCATCGTTGGCAGAAATGTATCCAATTGTCTGGTGATTATGTGGAAAAGTGAATAGTGGTGGTTAAAGAGCACATTCTCAGGATTATTTCTGCATTTGATTTACAGTAGAGTCTCGCTTATCCAACGTAAACGGGCCAGCAGAACGTTGGATAAGCGAATATGTTGGATAATAAGGAGAGATTAAGGAGAAGCCAATTAAACATCAAATTAGGTTATGATTTTACAAATTAATCACCAAAACTTCATGTTATACAACAAATTTGACAGAAAAAGTAGTTCAATACACAGTAATGCTATGTAGTAATTATTGTATTTACGAATTTAGCACCAAAATATCGCGATGTATTGAAAACATCGACTACAAAAATGCGTTGGATAATCCAGAACATTGGATAAGTGAGTGTTGGATAAGTGAGACTCTACTGTATTAACATACTCCCATCCAAACCCAAGTAACGAAGGTGGAAGCATTACTTTTCATTCAACCCTCATATCTCTGTGATTCAGTTTGGATTTTGAGCCCATGTTGAGTATTAGATCAAAGAATATCAAGTTGATGGATGTCATTCTGGAAATACCCGTGAAGTCTGGATATTGAGTGCTCCTTGGTTCTCGTTTATGCTGATTATTCTGAATTACCTTTTGGATATTAACTTAATTCACTTTTACCCTGCCTTTTTATTATATACTCTTTTCTGAGTAAACTACGTCCTTATTGTGGATTGCCTTTGAGCTGTGTGGTGCTTGGGTGCAAAGGAGTCACGGCAACGGCGGGGCTACAACAAAGGCCAACCCCCCCCCCCCCCAATGGAGCAAGGATGTGCAAAGTGAATCTGACAAGAAGAGAGATTTAAGAACGGGTAAAAGAGACGGGAGGAGGCTGCAATTTATTTATTTACTTACTGTCAGAGTTTTATATTATTTGGGTCATTTCTTATGTGAAAATGAATAAGTGTTTGCAAGAATCATGTCCCATCTATGTTTGACCAGCAGCAATTAAGACACCTGCTTAAGATTGAGGGCTATTAATAGAGTCTGAGTAAGTCTTGTGTTAGTGTTGTTGTGGTGTTGTTGTAGAGTGAGAGGAGAGAAGGTGAATATGAAGATGCTGTGATGGTGGCAAAGATGGTATTGCTGCTGAAAAGCTACTGAAGGAGAACCGAAGAGAGGTTTGAAGAGGTTTGAAGACGGAGAGTCCAGAAACCACAAAGGTTAAAGCTTGAAGATAAGAAAGCTTTGTTTTTGCTGCTGATAAAAGCAAAGGACTGTGTTTTGTATGTTTTGTTTATATAAATCTTTCTTTACCAAAGGACAGTTTGTTTTGAGGTTTTTCTCCTTGGACAAGGGTGCAACTTCCGCAGAAGGGGTTGAGAGTTTGGA
The DNA here is from genome assembly GCF_035594765.1 of Anolis carolinensis. Classification (NCBI taxonomy): domain Eukaryota; kingdom Metazoa; phylum Chordata; class Lepidosauria; order Squamata; family Anolidae; genus Anolis; species Anolis carolinensis. The sequence goes on along the minus strand of NC_085846.1, from coordinate 754,069 downwards.
ACCCAATTTGCTAGCTGCGACACTTACTTCATTTATGTCCCATCCTTCTCACCTTGAAGGGACTCAGGGCGGCTCACAACAGGCACAAATAGATGCCAAACATACATAATATAGGGTAAAATATCAAGGTCGGGTGCTTGAATGCTATGCTCCAGCAAGACTATGTAAATAGTGTATGTTACTTCAATAAAGACAAGAGCCGCTGGTTTCAGCCGACAGCTGGGAAGTGTGCGTTTATTTCTGTGTGACTGTGCAGATGGCCAGATCGCCGAAGGAGAAGTCAAATTGAGACGGAAGGTGAATGTGTCTCAAATTAACCGTTTTTTTTGACAAATAATAATTACTTTAAAATCACATAATTAAAACATATAAATCTTAAAACCATTATTTAAAAGTCACACATTCCAAGGCAAATCCCTAGAGCGATTCATATATTAGAGGTGTGCAGATTTTTCATTACACGTCACGAGTCGGATCCAATTGGTTAAATTTGTACCTGAGATGCAAGAATCGAAACTTACGCAATACTTTTTCGTTTGAATTTTGTAAACCTGGGAAGCCTTCCAAAGTCAGTTTTATTTTCAGCGCAAGGAAGCAAAGCAAAGCCAAAAAGGCTGACATTCCTCTTTAAATGAATTGCCTCTCACTTTTAGAAGAGGGAAGAAGCAGGGAGAAAGCCAAGTTTGCTGGGAAAGAGATGGAGAAAGCACAGGGTTCTGGGAAATGTAGTTTGGGAAGGCGAAGAGCCCTATGGCAGAGAAAGCAATAGGCCCTGCTCTCAACTACATTTTCCAGAATTCTGTTCACATCAGAATAGGGGAGATAATAACAATATAATAATAACAACACTTTATATATATTCCGCCCTATCTGCCCAAGGGGACTCAGGGCGGATCACTATACACATACATGGCAAACATTTAATGCCATTTGGACAGACAGGACAGAACAGACAGAAAGGAGGTATGTTGCCTTGAAATCCAGCTTTGGCACCTTGGAGGTTGTGCTCGGATTCAGCCACAGGGGGGCGCTGTTGTTCCCTTCCCTATGACAAAGAGCCATAAGAACTTCCTCCTTCCTTTTGGTCACCGGCATTTCTGGTCTTTTTTTTATCATGATGTTGTAAAATACCTCCCCGGCTTTTTAGTGCTACCTAATTTTTCTACTTACAGCTCTAAATTTTTGAATTACTTAGGTAAACAGTGAGCTGGGCTGACCGTTGGGTGCTCACCCAGACCCGGGCTTCGAACTGGCCACCTTTGGGTTGGTAGATCTTATTGCTGTTGGTGATTTCCCAGCTGTGCTAAAGCCCGGCCCTCCATCGCAACAGCCCCCCTCATTCATTGACCAAGGGACCAAGCCTTTGGGCAATGTGTCCCTACGTCACAGCCAGAGTTCCCATGGACGGTTGAGTCTACAAAAAGGAGGTCTGGCTGAGACTTCTAGGTAGTCAATCTCTGTGCTCAGCTGGGAAGACATCCCTCCATGGAAGTTCTGTTGGTTAACATGAGAGAGGGACATTCAAGGACATAGCTCTTGTGCCCTTTTTAAAGAAGCTTTTTTGTCATAACTTTTTTAAAAATCCAAAAATTTGGGGGGAATGATCCCCTGTTATCCTGTGCCACTGCGGAGAAAATTTAAGGAGATCGCTCTTGTAGTGTTTTTATACATTAAAAAGGTTGTTAATAAAAACTGTGAAAATTTTCCAAAAATCCATGGATAAGTGAAATGTTCTGAAACTTGATGGGCTCACAGTGGTCAATGTGTTCTACAATTGCAGCAAGCTTCAGCCCAATAGCTGTAAAAATGAGGGAGAAAAAAGCCCCTGAAGTTCCTCCACTTGAGCAATTAGCAGAACGAAAAAGTAACAAAATTTCATTACTCTCGTTATAGTCATAACATTTCACTAATGAGACTTTAGAAACACTTCAGAAATGAAACACCAGCGCCCCCTAATTTTGCAATGAGTTTTGAAACATTTGTAAATGTCAAATTACGTTATGATTTCACAAATTAAGCACCAAAACATCATGTTTTACAATAAATCAACAGAAAAAGCAGTTCAATACACGGTAATGTTATGTAGTAATTACTGCACTTACGAATTTAGCACCAAAACATCCCAATGTATTGAAAACATTGACTACAAAAACATTGACTGCTAAAAGGTAGACTGCGTTGGATAATCCAGAACGTTGGATAAGCGAAGGTTGGATAAGCGAGACTCTACTGTATTTACTTCATTTATACCCCGCCTTTCTCACCCCACGGGGCACTCAAGGCGGCTTACAACTCCGGCAACATTCAATTCAGCTTAAAATATAGTAATAAGACACAACCCAGCACAGAGCTTCAAAAGAACAGATTGAACTGGTTGTTTTGCTAAAGACTTCAAAGCTCAGCACAGGGGAAGGTAGCGGGGATTAAAGTGCATAAATCTTCTCATAAGGGACGGGAATAAACGAGGAGGCTAATTAGCTAACACTGACATAATGGGCTGCGATAGGTATGCTCCAGCAAGAAAGATGACATTATGGCGCATGCTCACAAATAGGGAAAAGTTTCTTGGGAAACGAAAGTTAAGACTGGCAATATAAATAGAAGCTCGGCCCAAGAGCAGGCGTGGGGCTTCTTTCTTTTGCAAAAGCTCACTGTATGTTCATCTGATCAATAAACTCATTAAAAGAGAGAGAGCCAGGAGAAAAGCTTGGGGGAGGAGGAGGAAAAAAGTGTGGATGCTTTGCCGAGTCCCAAGGGCCCCACGGAGCACACTTTGAGAACCGCTGGACTAGAGATGTTTGGACCCTGAGCCTCAACACTCCCCTCCCATGGATCTCTCCCCAAAACAACCCCTTTCTTATCCCACCCTCTCCACCCCCAGTTCTCTTGCCCTAGTACCTGATCTTAAAGACGTGGATGGTCCCGTTGCAGAGGGCCACCGCCAAGCGCCCATCCCCAGCCACGGTGGCCATGCGGGGCCGGTCAATGCCGTTCTCGGCCGTCAGGAAGTCCCCGAGCACCTCCCCGGCCGGGGAAAGGGCCAGCACCCGGTTAAGCTCCCTCAAGACCACATAGACAGTGCCCCGAGGGTCGGTGCAAACAGACCCCGGCTGGCAGCCCCCCAGCTGCCTCTCCTGGCACTCGGCCACCAGCCCCCCATTCTCTGCAAAGAGCACCACGCTGTTATAGTGCCAGTCTGACCCCACAAAGCCCCCCTCACGCCTGGCCAGGAAGACCAGGCAGTGCCTGGCAGAGCCCCCCGGCCGGACCTTGCCCACCTGCTGCCCTTCCAGGTTGTAGAGCTCCACGTGCCCAGTTACGCTGACCGCCAGGCGGTCGCTCCCCAAGGCCGCCATGGCATGGTTGGCCTGACCTTTTGGCAGCGCCTTCTCCCAGGCCAGCCCCCCATGGCCGTCCAGGAGGAAGAGCCGGGAGCCGGCCGTGAAGGCCACCTTGCTGCCCAGGGCGGCCACGCTGAAAGGCGCCACCCCCTCGGGGACCGGCACCGTCCCCCTGAACTCCCCCTGCAAGGAGAAGCGCTTCAGCTGCCCGTTCGTCTCGTCGGCCACCAGAAGCTCCCCAGGGCCAAAGGGGCACAGGCCGGTCACCTGCGGGCGCCGCTTGTCCGTGGGGGTCTTGGCCCAGAAGCTGCAGGAGAAGAAGGCCTTGGGGGCCGCACGGCTGGGAGCTGCAGGTAGGACCTCTTGACTGGAGGGCTTTTCTGGGCTGGGGGCTTTGGGAGCCTCTCCCCCAGTCTGGGGCTCTTGCTGCTGCTGCTGCTTCTTCGTCTTCTTCTTCCTCCTCTTCTTCTCTGCTCTGCTGAGCTCCTCCTCCTCTTCTTCTTCCTCTCCCTCTTCCTCTAGGCGGAAGGGGCTGCGGCCTCCCTCCAGGTCCGCCAGGTCAATCTCCAGCCGGGGCAGCCGGATCTGCAGCGTCTCATCGGAGTGTCCCTCCTGGAGCTCCTTCAGCCGCTCAGAGACCAGTTGCTCCAGGGAGAGGACCTCCACCCCTTGGCCCTGGGTCAGGACCCTCCGGGCGAAGGCCGCTGTGCTGGAGGCCACCTGCTCCTGCAGCTCCAGCTCCGAGCGCAGGGCCGCCCAGGCCTTCCTCCGCTCCTCCACGTGCTCTGAAAGGCGGGCCAGCACCTCCTCCCGCTGGGACAGCAGCCAGGCCACCGCCCGCGAACAGGCCTCTTCCACCCGGGTCCGGATCCTGGCCTGGCCGGCCTCCAGCCCCTCCACCGCGGCTTCCAGGCCGGCCCTGTCTGTGGCCAAGCGACGTGCCACCGCCTCGACCTTCCCCAGGAGCTCTTCGACTGCCAGGCGGCGCTCCTCGGCCGCTTCGGCCAGGGTCCGGCAGGGATGCTGCAGGTGAGGGCCCAGGCGGCACTCCCGGCAAAGCGGGGCCGCGCAACGGTCGCAGAAGAAGCGCAGCTCCTCCCCAGAGTGCTTCTTGCAGCGGGAGGCCTGCCGCTCCCGCACCTCCCGGTCGTAGCGCCCTGAGAGGTATCCCTCCATGTCCACCACGCGGTGGTTGTGCGTCAGCCGGGAGCAGCGGTGCCCCCCAGCACAGGACGGGCACATGTCGTCGGCACAGTCCAGGCAGTGCGAGGAGGCCGGCCGGGGGGGCTCCTGCCCGATGAGGGGGCACAGGGCGCAGGCGGGGGAGGAGGGCGCCCTCCCTGCGGGGCAGGCCAGGTCCAGCAGCCCGTTGATGAAGAAGTTGGTCTTGAGGGCGGCCACCCCTCCGGCCGGGAGGGGCACCCGGACGCGGCACTCGGGGCAGCGCAGCGTCTGCGCATCCGCCTCCTCCTCGGCCGCCTCCTCCGCTTCCTCCTCCGCCCGCCCGTCCAGCAGTGTCTCCAGGCAGCCCTGGCAGTAAGTGTGGAGGCAGGGCAGGATCTTGGGCCGGCTGAAGCGCTCCAGGCAGATGGGGCAGGAGAGGAACCCACTGGCCAGCGCCTCCCACAGCCAGGAGGACGAAGGGGCTGCGCTGGGGGCGGCGGAGTGGCCTTGGGCGGCTGCCATGTCGGGGTCCCACCACCTGGGACGAAGGGGTCGCAGGACCTGTTGGAGACGGCAAGGAGCGGTCAGTGAGAAAAGGCAGGTTAACAGCCTATTGTTGTGCATGACCCCTTCTTTAGGACAGAATAGAATAACTTTATTGTCATTGTACATCATAAAACAAAGTTCAATGCTGCCTCCAGTGACATTATATATACCATTTCCTGAATAAGAGCTATCCCGAAAATAAGCCCTGGCATGATTTTTCAGGATTTTGAGGATGTGTGTGTTGTAGTTGGGCTAAGGGGCAGTTCTGGTACTACTGGTAAAACTGCTAGTAGGAGGAAAAGGGGTAATGGTGAGCAGGTGTTTGATGAGGAACAGCAAGTTCCTCATCAAACAAGCGGGTTCGGGAAATACTTATGGCTCCTTCTGAGGATGAAACGTTTGAAGGGTTCTCTAGTGAAGAGGAGTCAATGCTGGAAGATGATGGGTTAACAGAAAGTAGAGGAACTAAGAGGTCAACTTGGGAGCAAGAGTCAGATGAGGAAAGGGAAAGGAAGAAGATCCGAGATATACTTACTGCTCCCACGGAAGATGAAACGTTTGAAGGATTTTCTGGGGATGATGGGTCTGGGAATGGGATGGAAGATGCTGCAGAACCAGTTTCTGAGGGTGCATCGGGAGACTGGCACGCTACTGGTACACCAGGGACATGGGGAGATCTAAGTCTTGAACAAAGATGGAGTGATTGGAGGGCTGATGGGTGAGGTTCACCTATGAGATCAAGATCAGCTGTGGGTAATGATGACCGGGCGGAGGCCTCATCATCATCGGACTCTGAGGTGTAAGTTAAAAGTGGAGTTGGAAGTGAAGGTCCCTTGCAGAAGGCAAGGTGTCGTTTTGGGACATTGCTTTGTCGCTGCCTGGTCTCCTCGAGTCCTGGCTGTACAGCTTCGTGTTCCTGAATCGGTTTTGGCTCCTGACGACAACAACGTTCGTTCCTGGTTTGGCATTCCTGGCTTCCCTCTAGCTCCTGAGTTCGGTGTTGGCTCCTGATGACGACCACGCTCATTCCTGGTTTGGCATTCGCTGGCTTCCTTTTGGGTTTCTGGATTCGGCTTGGCTCCTGATGATGGCGTTGCTCGCTCCTGGCTTGGTGTTTGTTGGCTTCCTGCTGGTTCCTGAATTTGGCTTGGCTCCTGACGACGGCATCCTTACTTCTGGTTTGCTCCCATTTGTTCCTGAATTCGGCTTGGCTTTTGACGACGGCATTACTACTCCCTGTTGGCTACAGGAAAGGAGATTCCACTTGAACATCAGGAAGAACTTCCTCACTGTGAGAAGGGCTGTTCGACAGTGGAACTCTCTCCCCGGGGCCGTGGTGGAGGCTCCTTCCTTGGAGGCTTTTAAGCAGAGGCTGGATGGCCATCTGTCGGGGGTGCTTTGAATGCGATTTCCTGCTTCTTAGCAGGGGGTTGGACTAGATGGCCCATGTGGTCTCTTCCAACTCTACTATTCTATGATTCTATGATTCTATGAAAGGATGCCGTAAGGGAGAGAGAGAGGCTTCCTTTCTGCTGCCCTGGAAACTAGGACTCAAGGCAGCCATGGGTTCAAATGACAGGGAAGGAGATTCCATTGAACATGAGGAAGAACTTCCAAACGGTGAGAGCTGTTCAGCAGTGGAACTCTCTGCCTCAGAGTGTGGTGGATGCTTTGAAGCAGAGGTTGGGTGGCCATTTGTTGGGGGTGCTTTGATTGTGCTTTCCCTGCATGGCAGAAGGGGGTTGGACTAGATGGCCTTTGGTGTCCCTTCCAACTCTATGATTCTATTCTTCTTCTTTTCATTTAGGAAACCCCAGACCTTATCACAAAGGAAAAACCGGTATATGTGGCACCCTATGCACACAAGTTTGACAGCTGTGATGCCATGTTGCCCGGTGCCCTTCGGTGTGCATCCCGTTGTGACTCGTGTGGGTCCTGCACTTTCAGAAACAGGCAGCCCCAGAGTTGCAAACATCCGACTTACAAACTACTCCTAGATTTGTGTTGTCAAAGGCTTTCGTGGCCGGGATCACAGGGTTGTTGTATGTCTTTCGGGCTGTGTGGCCATGTTCCAGAAGTATTCTCTCCTGACGTTTCGCCCAAATCTATGGCAGGCATCCTCAGAGGTTGTGAGGCATGGATAAACTAGGCAAGGAAAGGAAAAATATATATCTGTGGAGATTCAGGGTGTGGCAAGAGTCCTTTGTCACTGGGAAGCCAGCATTAATGTTTCAGTTAATCACCCTAATTAGCATTGGAAAGGTTTAGTCTCTTGCCTGGGGGGCAGCCTTTGTTCAATCAATAGCCATCCTTGGGGCTCCTCTGCCCTCAGAGTGTTGCTTCCCATCTACTGTTCTGATTTTTGAGTTTTTTAATACTGGTAGCCAGATTTTGTTCTTTTTCATGGTTTCCTGCTTTCTGTTGAAGTTGTCCACATGCTTGTGAATTGCAATGGCTTCTCTGTGTTGTCTGACACGATAGTTGTTGGAGTGGTCAAGCATTTCTGTGTTCTCAAATAATATACTGTGTCCAGGTTGGTTCCTCAGGTGCTCTGCTATGGCTGACTTCTCTGGTTGAGTGAGTCTGCAGAGCCTTTCATGTTCTTTGACTCTTGTTTGGGCAATGCTGCGTTTGGTGGTCCCTATGTAGACTTGTCCACAGCTGCATGGTATCCGGTAGACTCCTGCCAAGGAGAGAGGATCCCTCTTGTCCTTCACTGACCGTAGCATTGGTTGGATTTTCTTTGTGGGTCTGTAGATAGTTTGTAGGTTGTGCTTCTTCATCAGTTTGCCTATGCAGTCAGTGGTTCCCTTGATGTCTGGCAAGAACACCTTTCCTCTGGGTGGATCTTAGTCCTAGATTTGTTGTCGAAGGCTTTCATGGCTGGGATCACAGGGTTGTTGTATGTCTTTCGGGCTGTGTGGCCATGTTCCAGAAGTTCTGATGTTCTGGAACATGGCCACACAGCCCAAAAGACATACAACAACCCTGTACTCCTAGATTAGAACAGAGCTGAGACAACAGGAACGGAGAGGAATCTCCTCCGTAGAAGGAAGGATGGAAAATCCACTCCTGGAAGAGTCATTATCAGGGGCAGAAGGGGCTCCACTGAAACTTTATCCCAATCCTTGTTTATAAAACAAGTTTTTTTAAAATATTGGGAGGCAGATTGTGCTCATATTCATGGTTTCCTCCTTTCCGTTGAGTTTCCCCACCTGCTTCTTGCAGATTTCAACGGCTTCTCTGTGTCATCTGACACGGTGGTTGTGAGAGTGGTCCAGCATTTCTGGGTTCTCAAACCACGAAAATGAACCGAATCTGGCTCCCAGTATTTAAAAACTCTAAAATCAGAACAGTAAATAAAGAGCAAGACTCAAAAAGCAAGGGAATTCCAGACAAGAATCAACTGGGGCCAGCGAACACCTCCCAACGAAGGGTTCCCCTAGGCAGGAAGCAGCCAGGCTTTGAAGCTGCAAGGCTACTGAATGCTGGAACTCTCTCCCTTTGGAGATCAGACTTGCACCCACCATAACCACATTCCGAAAAAGCTTGAAAACATGGCTCTTTCAATGTGCTTTCGAATAATCCGCTGCACTTTCACCATACAGTCCAAATCGCCCTGCCGGCTCCGAGCCCTTTACCCTGCTCTGGTTCCACTATGCCTGTTTGCACAAGTCTGCCCCTCCCATGTTTGGTTCTGGATATGTATTTTAATTTTAATTTGTAACTTGTACTGTTTTATGTATATGTCAACTGTTGTTTTTAGGGCTTTGTCCCCATGTAAGCCGCCCTGAGTCCCCTTGAGGAGATGGAGGCAGGATATAAGAAATAAATTATTATTATTATTATTATCATTATTATTATTAATCAAGGTGGCCAATTGCAACATTCACACTTGCCTCAAGCAGGCAAGTGTTCTCTCTTTCACCCTCCACGTCATTCTACAGATATATAAACCTCCCTTGCCTAGTTTCCAACAGACCCCTCAACCTCTGAGGAGGCCTGCCATAGATGTGGTGGAAACCAGGGCCGTAGCCAGAAAAAATTTTCGGGAGGGGTTTTGAAAATTTGGGGGGGGGTTGAACCCCTGACCCACCCGCCCCCCGGGTTCAGACCTATCAATATCTGCTTGAGATAGTGCTTTAAGAGTCCCTCCAAGAGTCCCTCCATGTTTTGCGTCTCATAGACTTAGCATGAGGATTTGGTTAACCAGTTAAAATTCACGAGTAAACCAGGTTTTTTTTAACTAGAAAAATTTGGGGGGGGGGTTAAACCCCTAACCCCCCCCCCCCCCCCGCTACAGGCCTGGTGGAAACGTCAGGAGAGAATGCTTCTGGAACATGGCTAGGCAAGCCCGGAAAACTCACAGCAACCCAGTGATTCCGGCCATGAAAGCCTTCGACAACACAATAAAATACAATAATATAGTACAGGGGTCCCCAAACTAAGACCCGGGGACCCCCGCCCTCATTTATAATATAATATTTTTCTATCAGTTTTAATAATATAATATATTGTATATACATATGATGTTGATAATATTCTCATTTTATACAATATAATACTAATAATAATACCAAATAATAATATTAATTATATGTTATATATTACATATAATATTACAGTATAGTGGTATAGTTCAACATAGTAATATATAATGCTAATATTGTGCTATGCTAATAATATAATATATTGTATGTATATACAGTTGCTCTGAGTTCTGGGTGAGAAGGGTGGGATATAAATGTAGTAAATAAATGTAGTAAATGAATAAATAAATTTTAGACTTAGGCTCGCCCAAAGTCTGAAATGACATGAAGGCACACAACAACAACAACAATCCTAATTAACCTGACTATCTCATTGGCCAGAAGCAGGCCCACACTTCCTATTGAAATCCTGATAGGTTTATGTTGGTTAAAATTATTTTCATTTTTAAATATTGTATTGGTCTTTCATTGTTATTGTTGTTGTTTTGCACTACAAATAAGATATGTGCAGTGTGCATAGGAATTTGTTCGGGGTTTTTTTTCAAATGATAATTCGGCCCCTCAACAGTCTGAAGGATTGTGGACCAGCCCTCGGCTTCAAAAGTTTGAGGAGCCCTGATATAGTATAATGTGTTCTGGCAGGATGTCCCGCCTGCAAAGGCAAAGTTTTGGCAGTTGAGTAAACCTCTCCCATGTTTTTAGGATAGAACCAATTAGGGAATGGTGGCATCGATCGCCCACCCAGGAACAAACACCATGGCTTGCCATAATATGACGACGATGGGGCTGTTCGTGGAAATGGGAACAGCCCCCCCCCCCCCCCCGCCAGACCCGAAGGTCGGCCTACCTGAAGCCACGCAGCCCCCTCTCCCCACTGCCGTCCTTCTGCGGACAGAGAAACGAAAGCGAAACCGTCCCGCCGCAAATACGCCTCCTCCTCCCCCTCCTCCCCTCGCTCTCTTGGCCCCTCCCTCCGCCGAATCCTCGCCATAAGGTTGCGTGATGTGTTTGGGACTGTCTTAAAAAACGGAGAGGCGGGTAAGGCCATGAGATGATATTCGGTCCTGCCCCACTGATAGTCTTCTTCTTATGTTTATTTACACTGCTTTTCAGAATCATAGAATTGGAAGAGTCCACGTGGGCCATCTAGCGCAACCATAGAATCATAGAATAGTAGAGTTGGAAGAGACCTCATGGGCCATCCAGTCCAACCCCATTCTGCTAAGAAGCAGGAAATCGCATTCAAAGCACCCCCGACAGATGGCCATCCAGCCTCTGCTTCAAAGCCTCCAAAGAAGGAGCCTCCACCACAGTCCGCGGCAGAGAGTTCCACTGTCGAACAGCCCTTCTCACAGTGAGGAAGTTCTTCCTGATGTTCAGGTGGAATCTCCTTTCCTGTAGTTTGAAGCCCTTGTTCCCTTGCGTCCTAGTCTGCAGGGCAGCAGAAAGGAAGCTCCCTCCCTCCTCCCTATGACTTCCCTTCACGTATTTGTACTTGGCCCTCATCATGTCTCCTCTCAGCCTTCTCTTCTGCAGGCTAAACATGCCCAGCTCTTTAAGCCGCTCCTCATAGGGCTTGTTCTCCAGACCCTTAATCATTTTAGTCGCCCTCCTCTGGACGCTCTCCAGCTTGTCAACATCTCCCTTCAACTGTGGTGCCCAGAATTGGACTCATTGTGATTCCAGGTAAAGTGGTCTGACCAAGGCAGAATAGAAAGAGGGGGAGCAGGACTTCCCTGGATCTAGACGCTATTCCCCTATTGATGCAGGCCAGAATCCCATTAGCTTTTTTAGCAGCCGCATCACATTGTTGGCTCATGTTTAACTTCTTCCCCACGAGGACTCCAAGGTCTTTTTCGCACACACTGCTGTCAAGCCAGGCATCGTTCCCCATTCTGTATCTTTGATTTCCATTTTTTCTGCCGAAGTGAAGTATCTTGCATTTGTCCCTGTTGAACTTCATTTTGTTAGTTTCGGCCAATCATCTCTCTAGTCTGTCAAGATCGTTTTGAATTCTGCTCCTGTCTT
>NC_085846.1:627500-740000 GCF_035594765.1 Anolis carolinensis | reverse complement strand
TAATTACTACATAGCATTACTGCGTATTGAACTACCTTTTCTGTCAAATTTGTTGTATAACATGATGTTTTGGTGCTTAATTTGTAAAATCATAGCCTAATTTGATGTTTAATAGGCTTCTCCTTAATCTCTCCTGATTATCCAACATATTTGCTTATCCAACATTCTGTCGGCCCGTTTATGTTGGATAAGTGAGACTCTACTGTACTTTAAATACCGCCGTGATGGCCCAACTGTGCCCAATCCAGACTACCTAACCCTAATTGGAGGAACCTCTGTGGCGGATGAACTGTTAAGTTTGGAAAAGTTGATACAGCACAATACTGGACAGGCTCCCCGTTTTGATTGGTTAATAGGTTGGTTACCCTCCATCCAGTGGATAAAAGAACCTTTTCTGTTGTTCTGCTTCTTGGGATTGTTTACAGTGCTAGTGTTGTGCTGATTATCTACTATTGTTCAATTCCTCCAAAATACTGCGAATGGCTTTATTACTCAGGACCGGGAGAGGAGAGCCTTACTTGCAATGTTCACCAAACAAGGGGGAGCATCAAAGGGGGGAGTGAAGGGGTCGGAAAGATCACACAGGTATTTCCCCCTGCATGATGCTGTTGGAGACAGTAGGGGGCGCCATGGGATCAGGGAATGAGCACTACATGCAAGGAAGGGGGTCCTTGGGATACTTCATCTTGCTTGACTCGCTTTGGCTGATGTGTCTGTACCAGTGGAAACTATGTCATGCCTTGAGAATGATTTGAGTGTAAGCCGAGAGTATAAATGTTTTGTGTGAACGGGCCACGGGGTCTTGGGGATTTTTTGCAACGAAATTTTTTTTGGTCCCCCCAGGGACTCCTTCCCTCCCAGCCGCTCCCCTTACCTGCAGAGAAGTGTCCACTTTGTCCAGCCGGGGCCGGAAGGTGCCTCTCTCCGGCCCTTCTTCTGGGGGTGAGCTCCCTGCCTCGCTGCGAGAGGGCTCTGTGGGGGGAGGGAGAGTTATGTGAGCCCTTGGACACGTCACACTCTCTCAGCCTCGGAGGCCAAGGTACCCCCCCCCCCAACTCTCACATCATAGAATCATAGAATCGTAGAGTTGGAAGAGACCTCACGGGCCATCCAGTCCAACCCCTGCAAGAAGCAGGAAAATCTCATGTGGGTCAGGAATCCATTGCCTCTGAGCCAAAGGCTGAAATCTGGCTCGAAGGGACTGCCGGACTCCCCTTTTATAACCACAGAAGGGAGAGGGTCTCCTTGCAAAGGGTCATTCCTTTGTCGCCACATCCTGCCCAAGTTTCTAGTCCCCATCAAGGCAATAGATCAGCCAGTGCCAGCCCCATTGCCCTCTCTGGTCCCTTCTGTACTGCCATATAATCCAGATTATCAAAGCAGATCTCCTAGATTTATATGGCAGTGCAGACGGGGCCTCTGTCCGCCCCTGTCTCTATTCTCTCATCCTTTTTGTTACAGGATCCTTCTCAGGGACAGGCCTCCTCTTATGCAAAGTTTCTGAGCACATGCCAAGCCCCTCATCCCGCCATTGCCTTCTTCTCCTGTGAGCATGGAGAGAGGCAAGATGTCTGTGGCCTCTTCTACACTGCCATATAAAGTCCAGTTGATCTGCGTTGAACCGGATTCTATGGCAGTGTAGACCGAGACCCCTTCTAAACTCCCACATAATATAGATTGTCTACTTTGAACTGGATTATATGAGTTCACACTGCCATATAATCCCGGTCAAAGCAGATCATCTGGATTTTATATGGCAGTGTTGAAGGGGCCTCATATAATCCAGTTCAAAGCAGATAAAATGGATTATGTATCTGCTTTGATAATCCAGATTACTGTATATATTCGAGTATAAGCCTAGTTTTTCAGCCCTTTTTTAGGACTGAAAAAACCCCTCCTCATCTTATACTCGGGTGAGGGTCCTGGTGGGCTTATATTCAGGTCGGCTTATACTCAAGTATATATGGTATATTTATTATTTTTCTCTATTATTATTGGTATTGCTACATTTATTATTTTACTCTATTAATTAATATTATTACATTTATTATTTTACTCCATTATTGTTGTTACTTTTACATTTATTTTACTTTATTTTTATTATTATTAATACATTTATTATTTTACTCTATTAATTATTACATTTATAATTTTACTGCATTTATTATTATTATTACATTTATTATTTCACTCTATTATTATTAAAAGGATACCTAAGGGCATTTACATTGAAGAAGATGAAAATAATGATTTAATCAGAGTTGAAGAGTCATATCTTAAATTACAGTTTGATGTAAAGATTTAAAAACATTTAAACTACTGAGGCCTCAATTAATGTAATTTTATTGGTATCTCGGCTTATACTGGAGTCAATGTTTTCACAGGTTTTTTGTGGTAATATTAGGTGCCTCGGCTTATATTTGGGTCGGCTTATACTCGAGTATATACGGTACATGGCAGTGTAGAAGGGTCCCAAAAGGCCCTTACTTTCCTATCTAGAAATGTGCTTCTTTCCATGGAAGTCTTTTGAACCTTTTGCAGCTCGGCTCTGCTCCTTCCATTGCCGAAGCTCATTTGCTCAACCACGAAATTGTGACTGCTGTTGTTGCTGTCTTGCACTGTTAGAATGCTTTTTGCATGTTGAAATACACTTCCTCCTCCTCCTCCTCCTCACCTGAGTCATTGGGGCTGTCGGAGGCAGGGCTTTGGGTGGGAGCCGTCTCGGGGGGCCTCCATTCGGGGCTGTTCTCGTACCAGGCCTCCTCATCCGCGGGCGACTTCCCTAGCCTAGAACCCAGAGAACAGAGCCCCCCATATCATATAATATAATATAATATAATATAATATAATACAATACATGCATTGGTCAGACAAGCCCCCACCCCATCCGGCGGGCACCTGGGGCATCGACCTGGCATATGGATTATAATTTCTGCATAGATTTATTTACTGTGTCTATATATATAAAAGAGTGATGGCATCAGGGCAGCGGACAAGACAACAAAACTATAGGCCCCCCAACCTCGAAATTTGACAACACAACCCATCATTCACAGCTCTAGGTTGATACAACAAAAAAGAAAAGAAAAACAAAGTCCTAATTACAGGGAGAGGAATAATAGTTTTTATCCAATTGCTGCCAGTTAGAAGGCTAAGCTCCGCCCACTTGGTCTCCTAGCAACCTACTCAGCCCAGGGGACAGGCAGTTAGGCCTCACTTAGGCCTCTTCCACAGATTATCAGATTTTAACTGGATTATATGACAGTGTAGACTCAAGGCCCTTTCACATCTATATAACCCATTTAGAATCTTATATTATCTGCTTTGCACTGGATTATCTTGACTCCACACTGCCATATAATCCACTTCAGTGTGCATACTAAACATAAAGACAACCATACAACAGACATTCAATACCACCACGACCTCAACAATTTCTCACCAACACCACCAGACAACGCCACAGCAACACGTGGCCGGGCACAGCTAGTATTTTATAAAAACAATTTCTATAAAAGCAAAGAAAACACAGCTTCCAGGACTCCTTGGCCTTGAGTCATGACAGGAAGAATTACTGGGGTTAAATCCCATAGAAATCCAACCTTCCTTCCTATTGCAATGGGATTTCTAGTTTCACACCCATTGCATGGCCATGGCTTAATGCTATGGGATCCCGGGAGATGTAGATCTAAGCATGTGCAATTTTTTTGTTAGTCGCCGTAAGTCGGATCGAATTTGTTAAATTCGTATTTACGAGGCGATATCTGACACATGGTCATGGCCAGCGCCAATAACGTAAGAATCGAAACTCACCCAAAACATCATCATTTGCATTTTGTAAACCTTGAACACCTCCCAAAGTCAGTTTTGTGCTCAGCGCAAGGAAGCAAAGCAAAGCCAAAAAGGCTGGCATTCCTCTTTAAAGGAATGGCCTCTTGCCGTGAGGAGAGGGAAGCAGCAGGGAGGAAGCAGAGATTGCTGGGAAAGAGAGGGAGAAAGCATAGGATTCTGGGAAATGTAGTTTGGGAAGGCGAGGAGCCCTATGGCAGAGAATGTAAACGTCCCTGCCCTGAACTACATTGCCCAGAATTCTGCTCACGTCAGGAAGTCCCAATCAGGAACCAGCAGCCAGACAGAGTTCCAAGGGATGGTTGAATCTGCAAAGAGGAGTGCGGACTAAGTGATACTTCTAGTAAGTCAATCTCTTTGCTGGGTTTGGAAGAAATCCCTCCATGGAAGTTCTATTGGTTAATATGAGAGGCAGGCATTCCATGAGATAGCTGCTGTGATTTCTTTAAAAAGTTTTTGTCAAAACTTTGAAAAATTCCCAAAAATCAGTAGATGTATGAATTTTTCTGAAACTTGGGGGAAAGATCCCTTGTTATCTTGTCTCATTGTGTTGAAAATTCAAACAGAACACTCTTGCAGTATTTTTTTAAAAATGTTGTTTATAAAAACTGTAAATCCCCCAAAACCCATGGATGAGTGAAATATTTTGAAACGGTGGGCTGGGCTCACAGTGGACAATGTGTTCTACCATTGTAGCAAGTTTCACCCCAACAGCTGTACAAATGAGGGAGAAAAGAAGGAGCCCCTGAAGTTCCCCCACTTGCGCAAATGCTAGAATGACAGAGTGATGAAATCTCGTGACTCTTGTTATGGTAACAAAATTTTCACTCATAATACTTTAGAAAGACTTTAGAAACAAAATGCTGGAGCCCCCTAATTTTGTAATGACTTTGGAAACTTTTTTTATCAGTCACACATGCCTAGCCTTTTTTTCCCAAGAGGGCCAGTTTCTCCCCAAACTACAACTCCCAGGATTCGAATTAGAAGAAACTTTGCTAAGTTGTACAATATTAACAAATGTATTGGAACTCTGGTTGGGAGTGGCTACAGACCAATCTTCCATCCTGATTGAGGCTTTCTGATGCTAGTTTAGGGCAGAGCTTTTTGAATTCTTTGGCGTAGGGCTCCTCCCCTTCCCAAAAAGCACTGCTCCCTATTTTCATGGCTCCTAATGCCGAGACGTCATTAATTCCAGGCAGGCAGGCAGGCAGTCTTTTTGGTTTAATGGCTTTGCTTCCTTACATTTAATATGAAACTGACTTGGGTGATGAAGGTGTATTGGGAAAATATAATACTTGTATTGGAAACTATATATTGAATGTAATCATATTAGAAATAGGAATAGGAGAATATGTAATCACAAGTAGAATGTGTGCATATAGCCCCAAAATACACTTTGCCTAGCAAGACCCAGCAGAGACCAAAGTTCACCCTAAGTGCCAGAGACATATGTCAAGTGTCAACAAGAATAGATAAGCTAATGGACAAAAGACAAATTAAGGCTTTTGGGATGTCAAGATAAGACCTGGCACCATGTAGGAGTACTAATGGCTCTCTGACAAGCTAAGATAGGGGGGAATTCCTTAATTAATGGATCCCTGAGAACCTAGATAGGAATTCCTTAGATAAGGCCTAATGGAGGGTCAGAGGTCTTGAAAGAGCCTATATTTTAGGAAAATGCAAAAGTAGCTTTTAGTAAAGTGCAAAGTAAGACTTTTTTGACACTAATTGGTGATGGATAATGCCTATATGACGTAGATAGAGGAAGGCAAAAATAGTATATATTTTCTTTGTTTCTGTGTTTCTTTGTTCTGTACCTTTGCTTTCCTGATTACAGGGGAAGGTCCTTTTCTTATTGGCTATTCTCTCTGGCCACTGAGAATAAATGTCTTTTTTTCTACAGCCACCGGAATTCTCTTCATCTCATTACCTCAAACCTTTGTCTGCCATTTCATGGGGAGCCCTCCAAAATTTACAAAACTAAAATGACAAAGTATGGGGTGAGTTTCGATTCTTAAATATATAAATGCTTCAGATATGGCTTCCGACCTAAGAAAACTTCCGATTTTGTTACGATTTCTGACTCTTCCGATTTTTTTGGACATGCCTACTTTGCACAAAAAGAAAGCAGCTTCAAAAGAATCGAAAGCTGAAAATGGCTCTAAAACGGATGCTAGGTCGAGGCATGGGCGTGGCGCTCTTTTTGTGATTGCTCACTACGATGTTTATTTGTGATTGAAATAACCTCACGGAAAGATCTCTGTCTCTGGTGATTAATTGGGACACTAGGATTTCCAGAGATTTACACTGGCTAAAGGGAAACAGGATCTGGGTCGTTTCACAATGAGGGTCCCCTCCCAGCCCCCAGCCCCCGCCCTGCCCTTCCGTGGGACTCACCGTTGACCCTTCTCGCCAGGGGACCTCCATCGGCGCCAGCAAAGGAGGGCGGCCAAGGCCAGGAGGAGGAGGAGCAGCAGTGCCAGGCCCAGCGCCACCCCCACCGCCAGGCCCACCTTGCTGACCCGCTGCTCGCAGTGCGGACCGGAGAACCAGTAGGAGCCCGACTGGGGGCAGCTGGGGAAAGAAGGGCGGTCAGGCGGGCGAGCGGTGGTGGATCAACATGAGGTACAGTTTGAATGAAATTGTACGAAAGGAGTATGAATGGGGCCTCATTGGGCCGAAGACACCATTCTAAACCATTGAGGCCTGGAAAACAACCACACTCGTGGACTGTAATTAACACTTGCCAATAAGAACTGAGACAATGATTAATTGATGACATGGCTGACTTGATTATCTCTTGGTGGAAAACAACGAGTTTACATTACCAAAGACAGTGGCTCTTTGAAATTAAGGAAGTGTTTACAAGGTTCCTTTTGTCAAGGAAAAGTCAACATCTGTCCAGGAACTGATGAAGTTTCGCTGGAAAAACATCTATCACTCATTTACAACAGGCATGGGCCAACTTCGGCCCTCCCTCCAGGTGTTTTGGACATCCACTCCCACAATTCCTAACAGCGAATCCTGGGAGTTGACGTCCAAAACACCTGGAGGGAGGACCGAAGTTGGCCCATGCCTGATTTACAGCTTTGGAACAACAGCAGCAAAAATCTGAGGGACAAACAGGGTCCCTTGGGGTTGACCTCTACTCCCTCCCCCTCCCCATGGGGGCATCAGGTCTCCTTCATAAGTAGATGCAAGAAGAGGGCATCCACGGGCTCAGCAGAAGGGCAGCCAGCAGGAGAAGGCTTCAGAGAGGCTTGGCCGCCCCTTTGCCCCCCATGACCCTTACCCCCGCCCCACGCCTTGACCCTTGGGGGGCTACTCACAAGCAGGTGGGCCCCTTGGGCTGCATCTGGCAGGCGCCCTCCCCACACTGGAAGTGGTGTGGGTGCAGGCTGTTGCAGGGGGAGATGCACTGGACGCTGGTGTCCACAAAGGCTGCCACGTAATAGGCCTTAAGCTGTTCGTCCTTCACGTAGCACACATCTGAGGGAGGGAGGGAGGGAGGGTCAGCCATGGGAAGAGCAGCCCCAGCCCCATTGTGGCAAGGACCCCCACCCTCCACACACATGCACACTCCCAGGTCTGTGCAAGGTGTAAGGTGCAAGGTACAACGTGCAAGGTCTAAGGTGCAAGGTGAAGGAGTAATGTGCAAGGTGTCATGTGCAAGGTCTAAGGTGCAAGGGGTAATGTGCAGGGTGTAATGTTCAATGTGAAATATGCAAAGTGTAAGGTGAAATGTGTAAGGTGTAATATACAAGGTGCAAGGTGTAAGGTGCAAGGAATAATGTGCAAGGTGCAAATGTGCAAAGTCTAAGGTTCAAGGTGAAGGAGTAATGTGAAATGTGCAATGTGCAATGTGCAAAGTGCAAAGTCTAATGTGCAAGAAGTAATGTGCAAGGTGCAAAGTGCAAGGTCTAAGGTGCAAGGTGAAGGAGTAATGAGAAATGTGTAATGTGCAAGGTGCAAAGTGCAAAGTCTAATGTGCAAGAAGTAATGTGCAAGGTGCAAAGTGCAAGGTCTAAGGTGCAAGGTGAAGGAGTAATGTGAAATGTGTAAAGTGCAAGGTCTAAGGTGCAAGGAGTAATGTGCAAGGTTTAATATGAAAGGTGTAATGTGAAAGGGTAATGTCAATGTGCAACATGCAAAGTGTAAGGTGCAAGGTGTAAAGTGTAAGGTGAAATGTGTAAGGTTAAATATACAAGGTGCAAGGTGTAAGGTGAAAAGAGTAATGTGCAAGGTGCAAATGTGCAAGGTCTAAGGTGCAAGGTGAAGGTGTAATGTGAAATGTGTAATGTGCAAGGTGTAAGGTGCAAGGTGTAAGGTGCAAGGTTAATGTGCAAGGGGTAATGTGCAGGGTGTAATGTTCAATGTGCAGTGTGCAAAGTGTAATGTGGAAGGTGAAATATACAAGGTGCAAGGTGCAAGAAGTAATGTGCAAGGTGCAATGTTCAAGTTGTAAGATGCAAGTTGCAAGGGGTAATGTGCAAGGTGCAAGGCACAGCTCAGGGGTCTCTTTGCACCTGGCCCAAGCGCTCCTCACCCCCACGTGCCCCCACCCACCCCCTGGGAAGGGGGTGGAGCCTAAATGCTCCCACAAAGGGTCCCACCTGTCAGGTTCGGCTTGTTTGGAGTCACAATGAACTTGTTCCAGCTGAGGCAAGAATTGGAGGCAGAAGCTGTAGAAGACAAGAGGATCGGTTACAACGCAGCTGCGCCATCCACCACCGTGGATTCATGGCCCTCGTCTTCTACTATTAATCTTACTACTACTACCACTACTACTACTACTACAAAGGCTGGACGGCCATCTGTTGTGGGTGCTTTGATGGTGCTTTCCCTGCATGCCAGAATGGGGTAGGACTGGATGGCCCCTGGGGTTGCTCATTATTATTATTATTATTATTATTATTATTATTATTATTATTATTACTACAAAGGCTGGACGGCCATCTGTCGTGGGTGCTTTGATGGTGCTTTCCCTGCATGCCAGAAGGGGGTAGGACTGGATGGCCCCTGGGGTTGTTCATTATTATTATTATTATTATTATTATTATTATTATTATTATTATTATTATTATTACAAAGGCTGGCCATCTGTCGTGGGTGCTTTGATGGTGCTTTCCCTACATGCCAGAATGGGGTAGGACTGGATGGCCCCTGGCATTGCTTATTATTATTATTATTATTATTATTATTATTATTATTATTATTATTACAAAGGCTGGACAGCCATCTGTTGTGGGTGCTTTGATGGTGCTTTCCCTGCATGCCAGAAGGGGGTAGGACTGGATGGCCCCTGCGGTTGCTCCTATTCCTATTATTATTATTATTATTATTATTATTATTATTATTATTATTATTATTATTACAAAGGCTGGACAGCCATCTGTTGGGGATGCTTTGATGGTGCTTTCCCTGCATGGCAGAAGGGGGTAGGACTGGATGGCCCCTGGCATTGCTCATTATTATTATTATTATTATTATTATTATTATTATTATTATTATTATTACAAAGGCTGGACGGCCATCTGTTGTGGGTGCTTTGATGGTGCTTTCCCTGCATGGCAGAAGGGGGTAGGACTGGATGGCCCCTGTGGTTCTTCTTCTTCTTCTTCTTCTTCTTCTTCTTCTTATTATTATTATTATTATTATTATTATTATTATTATTACAAAGGCTGGACAGCCATCTGTTGTGGGTGCTTTGATGGTGCTTTCCCTGCATGGCAGAAGGGGGTAGGACTGGATGGCCCCTGCGGTTGCTCCTATTCCTATTATTATTATTATTATTATTATTATTATTATTATTACAAAGGCTGGAAAGCCATCTGTTGGGGATGCTTTGATGGTGCTTTCCCTGCATGCCAGAAGGGGGTAGGACTGGATGGCCCCTGCGGTTGCTCCTATTATTATTACTATTATTATTATTTTATTATTATTATTGACACAACAACATTGTATGACACATCAAACAAGATAGACATGCTGGGTTTCGTTTCACAAAATCACAAGTCGAACACTTCCCAAGCGTCTAGGACTGTGTGATGTATTTTCGGATGATGCGCGCAGATCCCAGTCGGGTGGGACAATAATTTTTTTATTTTTTTATTTTTTTTCATGTCAGGAGCAACGGGAGTTGCTTCTGGAGTGAGAGAATTGGCCGTCTGCAAGGACGTTGCCCAGGGGACGCCCGGATGTTTTGATGTTTTACCATCCTTGTGGGAGGCTTCTCTCATGTCCCCGCATGGAGCTGGAGCTGATAGAGGGAGCTCATCCACACTCTCCCCGGGTGGGATTCGAACCTGGCAGCTTTCAGGTCAACAACCCAACCTTCAAGTTACGAGGCTTTTATCCCCTTGGCCACCGGGGGCTCTGGGGACAATAATAATTGTTGTTGTTGTTGTTGTTGTTGTTGTTACAAAGGATGGATGGCCATCTGTCGTGGGTGCTTTGATGGTGCTTTCCCTGCATGGCAGAATCAAGGGGGTTGGGCTGTCTCACCTGGATCCTTTGGACATGGTGGGCAGGTGCATTTATTGGTGTCCAGCTGCTCCTTGATCTGCGCAAGGGATTGCTCGTAAGAGGTGTTGAATCCGGAGGCAGGCAGGCTCAGGTTCACCACGTGATTCACAATGATGCTGCCCGGACTGAGGGAGGGAAGGAAGGATGGATGGATGGAAGGAAGGAAGGAAGGAGAGCGTCAGCAAAGAGGTGGCCGGCATGGGAGAGGCCTCTTTCCACAGCGTGGGGTTTGCCCCACATAATAATAATACGGGCTGTGGAGCAGCTGGCTAGTAACCAGCTGCTATAAATCACTACTGACCAAGAGGTCATGAGTTCGAAGCCCGGGTCGGGTTAAGCCTCCGACCACTAATAGCCCCGGCTTGCTGTTGACCTATGCAGCCCCGAAAGACAGTTGCATCTGTCAATTAGGGAAATTTAGGGACGCTTTATGCGGGAGGCTAATTTACAACACCATAAAAAAAAACTGCCAGCAAAACATGAGGAAAGGAATAAGGAAGTACAGCCACTACTGGACGGTGAAGCAACAGCTCCCCCTGTGGCCGGAATCGTGAAGCTGGAAAAATGTTAAAAAATGCCTCTGAGTCTGTCTAATGTATGTTGTTTGTCTGTTGGCATTGAATGTTTGCCATATATGTGTTCATTGTAATCTGCCCTGAGTCCCCTTCGGGGTGAGAAAGAAGGGCAGGATATAAATACTGTAAATAAATAAATAAATAAATAAATAATAAGCAGCAGCAACTTTATGGATATCCCACCCCTTCTCCAAACAGGACTTGGGGTGGCTTGCAGAAAACGAGTCATAGTACAAAAACCAGAAGCAAAAGTAAAAAAAACAAAAACAAACATAATACACAAACAGCAGTCTTAAAACATAACAGATTAAACGTAATGATATCACAATAACCTTTCTCTTCCGACAAGCTTTCGATGGGTGAAAACTCGGGGATATGTCTGTTCTTATTGTTATTTTAAAGCTAATTGTATTGTTTTAATCTATTTCTGTAAGCTGCTCCGAGCCAAATTGGGAGTAGCGGCATACAAGTCTAATAAATAAAAATAAATAAATAAATAAATAAATAAATAATGACACAAATTAAAATTTTATGTTGGGTTTAAAACCTATTGCCCACCAGAGTCAAAAGCAGTTTAAAGCCAGTTGGTATTGGTACCGCTATAAAAGCACAAACACAGTAAATTATAGTGAGCTATTTTCAAATGCCTGCTTCCACGTCCACGTTTTGAATTTTCTCCTAAAAGTAGCTAGGGAGGGAGCCTGTCTGATTCCTTTTGGGAGGGCATTCCAGAGCCGGGGGGCCATCACCGAGAAGGCCCCTCCCTCGTTCCCACCAACCACGCTTGTGAGGGTGGTGGGACTGTGAGAAGCTCCCCCCCCCCAGGGACCTTAAGCCTTAAGGTAGGTTCATAGGGGGAGGCACAATCGCACAAATAGGCTGGACCCAAACTGTAAAGGGCTTTATAAATAATGACCTGCACTTTGAATTGGGTCCGGAAACACACAGGCAGGCAGTGGAGCTGCTTTGAAAGGAGAGTAGTGTGCTCCCTGCTGTTGGAATAAAATGTCATCCTGCACTGCCTAAGTTTCTATGGTTAGATAGGAAGCCTAGAAAAAGAGTTAGGGACCCCTTCCCCAGTTCCATGCATGCTTTGATTAGGCTTCACTATTGTTTCCTCCCTCATGTCCTGTTTAGGTCAACCCACCCCTTTGATGCTTTAGAAATGTGATCTCTCCTAGGGCTTTGACGTAACTTCCCCAATTGGGTTTTTGGAATGTTTATGGCCCTAGAGAAGAAGCAACCCACGAGGCTTGGTCGCCATTCCTGCTTTGTTCCAAAGAGAGGACGCACTCTGTCCGCTCCTACCAGCCAAGATGTAGCTATCTAGGTCTTTGTTATTTTGATCCATCTATGTGTATTAGAACAGGATAGATTAGATACCATGTTTCCCCAAAAATAAGACAGTGTCTTATATTAATTTTTGCTAAGTCCTATTTTCAGGGGATGTCTTATTTTTCCATGAAGAAGTATTCACATTTCTTGTTGAACAAAAAAAAATTAACATTTATTATATATTGTACAGTAGTTGTTATCAGAAACCAGCATAACCAGACAAACTGTGAATCTTATTAAGAATTTCTTGTTACTACCAATATTTCCATGTACAACACTTTATGGTATGTACATTTACCGATCCTGCATGCTCTGGTGTTCTGTTTGGCGAGTGCCGGGCATGCTTCCAAACAAAAACTTTGCTAGGTCTTACTTTCGGGGGAGGCCTTATATTTAGCAATTCAGCAAAACCTCTACTAGGTCTTATTTTCTGGGGATGTCTTATTTTAGGGGAAACAGGGTAGTTACGTCCAAACCTTTTCTATCCATCAATGAATTTCTTTTTACCTCAATAAATGCTTTTAAACTTTAAAGCTAACTTTGCATCCCTTTGCCTTCCTGATGACAAAGAGGCCTTCCAAAACTCACACTGCGCGTAAGTCTCACTGCTGCAACTTTTACTCTGCTATTTTAATGGGAATTTACCTCATAAAGAGGGTGATTAGAGCTTAACGGCTCGTCCATTCCCAAGACCTGCAGTCAGCTCCCGTTAGAAATCTGGCTGCTGCTCTCTGCACTCATTGCAGTTTCCGAACCGCCTTCATAGGTAGCCCCGTGTACGGGGCATTGCGATGACCCATCCGAGATGTAACCAAGGCATGGACCACGGTGGCCACATCAGAGGTATGGGCACACAAGTTTTAGCTGTGCGAAAGCCCCCCTGGCCACCGCCGACACCTGAGCACCTGGCTTTAGGTGGGAAAGAATAATAGCGTTGGGTGTCATCTGCATATCCGTGTCACTGCACTCCAAAACTCAATGGCCAGGGGTCCAAGCACATATGTGGGAGGGAGGGGCTCCTATGGCTCCCACCTGACCTTCGGAGGGCTCACCTCAGAGAAATCACCTTGACGTTCAGGTACCCAATGACGTCTTCGTAGAACTTTTTCATCTGCAGAGAGAGAGAGAGAGAGAGATTGAGACCAGGGCAGGAGCAGAATGTGAATGGCAAGAACAATCAACAGCAGGCTCCTCTGAACATGCGCAGAGTGACCACCTTGGGCATCAGGCGCCCCAGAGACCCAGAGAAAGTGGGCAAGGGAACTTCCGTCTGTCCTTCGTCTCCAGAATCATCCACCAGCAGTGACTTCAAGAACAACCAGCTACCTAGATTTTCCTCTAAATCTCTGACCCAGGCGATCATGACTATTTTCGTTCGGTTATCTTCAAGATTATACTCTAGTATACCCTGGAAATCAGCTCTTTATGTCCTTTCTCCAAAATATTCTCCAAAGGCATCATCATTGTCATCACCATCATCGTCATCACCGCCATCACCATCATCACCACCATCATCATCGTCATCATCGTTATCACCGTCATCACCATCACCATCACCATCATCATCATCATCATCACCATCACCACCGTCATCACCGTTATCACTATCATTATCATCACCATCATCACTGTCATCATCGTCATCACTATCACCATCATCACCGTCATCATTGTCATCACAGTCATCATCATCATCACCATCATCATCATCATCGTAGGTATCACCGTCATCACCATCATCATCACCATCACCATCACCACCATCATCACCGTCATCACTGTCATCACCATCACCATCATCACCACCATCATCACCACCATCACCATCCATGCCTGTGACTGAGACTCAAAGCGGCTCACAACAATTTCAGAACAAAACCACTTCAAACTTCAGCCTCACCTCTTTCTCAAATATGTTCACAAAATGTTTGAAGGCAGGGGACCCGTGATCCGACATACTGGGATCATATTTCCAGTTTTCCACAGTTATGTTGACGTTGACCGTGACATTCACGTGCACTGTTTGGAGAGAGAAAAAACAAGAGGAGCCGTGAGAGGGACAGGGACTGAGAGGGCTGCGCCGGCCATCTTGGTTGGGTGGGGGGTTTTCCTGGCCCCTTCCTGCAGGACGGAACGGGGTGGACTACGTGGCCCCTGGAGGCCCCTTCCAGTTCTATGGTTCCTTCTCATCTTTTTTCATGGTTTTCCATTCTTTCAACTCAAGGGGTAAACTGTGTAAATATACCCTCTTTCTTTGATTCTAAGGCAGTTGTTCTCAACTTGTGGGTCCTCCCCAGATGTTTTTGGTCTACAACTCCCAGAAATCCCAGCCAGTTTACCAGCTGTTAGGATTCCTAAGAGCTGAAGGCTGAAAACATCTGGAGACCCCAGGATGAGAACCACTGCCTTAATGGCATCCTCAGAGGTTTGTTCAGAGATCTGTTGGAAATGAGGCAAGTGGAGTGTGTATGTACCTGGGGAATAATGCACAGGGTGGGAGAAAAAAAAAACCCATGTCTGAAGCAAGTGTGAATGTTGCAATGAGCATGTTTACCATGGAGTACCCATGGAGTTTGCAAAGTCAATCAGTGAGGGTCTCTGCATAGACGTAGCCTGGCTGTATGCTTTGGAATTGTTCCTTTAGATTGTGAGAAAATGGCGAGGTAATAATCTATATATTTAAATGAGTGATAACATCATGGCGACCCACAAAACAACAAAACTACAGGCCCCCCAACCTCGAAATTTGACAACAAAACCCATCATCCATGCCTCTAGGTTGATACAACAAAAAGAAAAGAAAAATAAAGTCCTAATGAGAGAGAGAGGAATAATTGTTTTTATCCAATTGCTGCCAGTTTGAAGGCTAAGCTCCGCCCACTTGGTCTTCTAGCAACCAACTCAGCCAAAGGACAGCCAGGGTTCAGTTAGGGGACAGGCAGATTTAGGCCTCACTTAGGCTTCTTCCACAGATAATCTAATTTGCACTGGATTATATGGCAGTGTAGACTCAAGGCCCTTCCACACAGCTATATAACCCATTTATAATCTTATATTATCTGCTTTGCACTGGATTATCTTGAGTCCACACTACCATATAATCCACTTCAGTGTGCATTTTATATAGCTGTGTAGAAGGAGCCTCATATAATCCAGTTCTAAGCAGATAATATAAGATTATCAATATACAATATACAATTCCTCAATACTTTATTTCCCATACCACCATACTTCGCCACAGCAACGCGTGGCCGGGCACAGCTAGTAACAATAATAATTACTCTGGCACAAGGCAGTCAAGGGGGTCCCAGTGGTGATGGGCACACTGGGTGCCGTGCCTAAAGACCTTGGCCTGCACTTGAAAACAATCAGCGCTGACAAAATGTCCAGCTGTCATCTGCAAAAGGCCACCCTACCGGGATCCGCACACATTATTCTCCTATACATCACATAGTCCTACACACTTGGGAAGATGTTAGGGATTCTTCTTCAGAAGAGGAAGGGGAGCATGAAAGTGTTCATGAATCTGAGGGTGAGTTGGAGGAGGAGATTTTGCAAGTACCCTCATTTCAGGAGAGGCGAAAGGAAACAGAGCAGAGACGTCGTTCAGCTAGAAGAGCTTCCAGAAATGCAGCCGAGTAATGAGGAACTGCCCTAGCTGCTGTGAGGGGACTCAGGGCTATAAAGCCGAAGCAGGTGCAGCCAGCTCTTGCTGGTAACAAACTGACTCTAATGCCTTTGCTCCCCGTGTGCCTGCTCCAAGTCTGCATCTGGATTTATTGCTGTTTCTTTGCCTGAAGTAAGACTGCTATTTGATTTGAGAGTTTATCAGAGACTGTGCTTGCCCGATGACTTCCTTGCTTCCATTTGCATTATTCCACTGAGTTTGCTGTACTTTATGTTCTGCTGAAGTAAAACAATTTTCATGTACTTACCACAGTATTTTAAGGCTGTTTTGAAAGACAAAACAGGACAGAAGTGTCCGATGTGTGATACAATCTAATACATAGTCATCCTGTTTGCTGTGGACTCATCTTGTTGTGTTTCAAATAACAACAACAACAATGGAAACTAGGTACCATACAGGTGACTTACCTAAGGGGAATGTATTCTGCACCTGCTCGCAGTGCTGTCCAGTGTAAGGGGTGAAGCACTGGCAGTGATCCCCGACAGGGACCCCGTTCTTGCACCAAGGGGGCGCTGTGGTCGAGGAAGCTTCCGGAAGCAAAGAAGAATAAACAAGGGTTTAGAAAGGACACTGTGAGGAACGATTCATATAAAAGTTGCCCCAAAACCCAGACACCCCCCCCAGACATCATGTCTAGATCCAGAATTCCCCTGGCCTATATTAAGGAAGTTGGGGAGGTGGGAATAGGGAAATGGTCTCTCAAAGGACATTTGGAGGGAATTTGGAAGGTCATAGGAGAGAAATCCGTTAACAGCTTCTGGGGATCACCCACTTCCCTTCCTCAGAAAAAATGCATTTCCCAGAATAAAGGAAAAGGCAAGTTAAGCAGTCATCAGTGGCCAGGGTCCAGCATTTTCTGTGGCTGAGAAGGGAGACGTGGCTCTGGGGGGAACGCCAGGGTTACGGAGGACATTGACAGTGTCATGGAGAGACTGAAAGTTCATGCTCACCAGGAGGAGTGGAGCTCTGCTTCGTGGAGGTGCTTGGAGAAACAGTTGTGGAAGGGGACGAGGTGGAGACTGTTATATTTCCATGAGAAGTGGATGGCAAGTGGCTGGTTTGGATGGCCGGGGACATGGCTCTCGACGTGGTGGAGCTGTTAATGGTAGAAGAGCTAGAAGGTAGAAATACTGTTTTGGTTGACTCAGAAAACGAAGTTGTCCCCACTGTGGTACTCTTGGAAGGAACAGAAGGAACCACTGCATGATGGGAGGTGGAGGTTGGTTCAGAAGTGGTGGTGGATTTCTTAGAGATGAAAGTGGAAGTCACAGAAGTGTATTCCTTGGAAGTCAGTGCAAAAGGAGTGGATGTGCTTGGTGGGGGACTGGAGGAGGACGTTGATGCCTTGCTGATGGGTATCTCTGATGACATACTGGAATGAGTGGCGGTACTTTCCGTGTGGTTGGAGATAGGGATTGCAGTCACAGTGGTGGGTCCCGCAGATGTGGTATTCGGAGAGTTGGTGTTATTTGTCATGTCGTTAGAAGTAGGGAGTGCTGTCACGGTGGTATGCGAGGCCTCTGATGTGGCATTTGGAAAGTTAGCTGCACTTTCGGTGTGATGAGACGTAGGGAGTGCTGTCACGGTGGTGTGCGAGGCCTCGGATGTGGCATTCGGAGAGGTGACTGCACTTTCGGTGTGATGAGACGTAGGGAGTGCTGTCACGCTGATGTGCGAGGCCTCGGATGTGGCATTCGGAGAGGTGGCTGCACTTTCGGTGTGATGAGACGTAGGGAGTGCTGTCACGGTGGTGTGCGAGGCCTCGGATGTGGCATTCGGAGAGGTGGCTGCACTTTCGGTGTGATGAGACGTAGGGAGTGCTGTCACGGTGGTGTGCGAGGCCTCGGATGTGGCATTCGGGGAGGTGGCTGCACTTTCGGTGTGATGAGACGTAGGGAGTGCTGTCACGGTGGTGTGCGAGGCCTCGGATGTGGCATTCGGAGAGGTGGCTGCACTTTCGGTGTGATGAGACGTAGGGAGTGCTGTCACGGTGGTGTGCGAGGCCTCGGATGTGGCATTCGGAGAGGTGGCTGCACTTTCGGTGTGATGGGACGTAGAGAGTGCTGTCACGGTGGTGTGCGAGGCCTCGGATGTGGCATTCGGAGAGGTGGCTGCACTTTCGGTGTGATGAGACGTAGGGAGTGCTGTCACGGTGGTGTGCGAGGCCTCGGATGTGGCATTAGGAGAGGTGGCTGCACTTTCGGTGTGACGAGACGTAGGGAGTGCTGTCACGGTGGTGTGCGAGGCCTCGGATGTGGCATTCGGAGAGGTGGCTGCACTTTCGGTGTGACGAGACGTAGGGAGTGCTGTCACGGTGGTGTGCGAGGCCTCGGATGTGGCATTCGGAGAGGTGGCTGCACTTTCGGTGTGATGAGACGTAGGGAGTGCTGTCACGGTGGTGTGCGAGGCCTCGGATGTGGCATTCGGAGAGGTGGCTGCACTTTCGGTGTGATGAGACGTAGGGAGTGCTGTCACCGTGGTGTGCGAGGCCTCGGATGTGGCATTCGGAGAGGTGACTGCACTTTCGGTGTGATGAGACGTAGGGAGTGCTGTCACGGTGGTGTGCGAGGCCTCGGATGTGGCATTCGGAGAGGTGGCTGCACTTTCGGTGTGATGAGACGTAGGGAGTGCTGTCACGGTGGTGTGCGAGGCCTCGGATGTGGCATTCGGAGAGGTGGCTGCACTTTCGGTGTGATGAGACGTAGGGAGTGCTGTCACGGTGGTGTGCGAGGCCTCGGATGTGGCATTCGGGGAGGTGGCTGCACTTTCGGTGTGATGAGACGTAGGGAGTGCTGTCACGGTGGTGTGCGAGGCCTCGGATGTGGCATTCGGAGAGGTGGCTGCACTTTCGGTGTGATGAGACGTAGGGAGTGCTGTCACGGTGGTGTGCGAGGCCTCGGATGTGGCATTCGGAGAGGTGGCTGCACTTTCGGTGTGATGAGACGTAGGGAGTGCTGTCACGGTGGTGTGCGAGGCCTCGGATGTGGCATTCGGAGAGGTGGCTGCACTTTCGGTGTGATGGGACGTAGAGAGTGCTGTCACGGTGGTGTGCGAGGCCTCGGATGTGGCATTAGGAGAGGTGGCTGCACTTTCGGTGTGATGAGACGTAGGGAGTGCTGTCACGGTGGTGTGCGAGGCCTCGGATGTGGCATTCGGAGAGGTGGCTGCACTTTCGGTGTGATGAGACGTAGGGAGTGCTGTCACGGTGGTGTGCGAGGCCTCGGATGTGGCATTAGGAGAGGTGGCTGCACTTTCGGTGTGATGAGACGTAGGGAGTGCTGTCACGGTGGTGTGCGAGGCCTCGGATGTGGCATTCGGAGAGGTGGCTGCACTTTCGGTGTGACGAGACGTAGGGAGTGCTGTCACGGTGGTGTGCGAGGCCTCGGATGTGGCATTCGGAGAGGTGGCTGCACTTTCAGTGTGATGAGACGTAGGGAGTGCTGTCACGGTGGTGTGCGAGGCCTCGGATGTGGCATTCGGAGAGGTGGCTGCACTTTCGGTGTGATGAGACGTAGGGAGTGCTGTCACCGTGGTGTGCGAGGCCTCGGATGTGGCATTCGGAGAGGTGACTGCACTTTCGGTGTGATGAGACGTAGGGAGTGCTGTCACCGTGGTGTGCGAGGCCTCGGATGTGGCATTCGGAGAGGTGGCTGCACTTTCGGTGTGATGAGACGTAGGGAGTGCTGTCACGCTGATGTGCGAGGCCTCGGATGTGGCATTCGGAGAGGTGGCTGCACTTTCGGTGTGATGAGACGTAGGGAGTGCTGTCACGGTGGTGTGCGAGGCCTCGGATGTGGCATTCGGAGAGGTGGCTGCACTTTCGGTGTGATGAGACGTAGGGAGTGCTGTGACGGTGGTGTGCGAGGCCTCGGATGTGGCATTCGGAGAGGTGGCTGCACTTTCGGTGTGATGAGACGTAGGGAGTGCTGTCACGGTGGTGTGCGAGGCCTCGGATGTGGCATTCGGGGAGGTGGCTGCACTTTCGGTGTGATGAGAAGTAGGGAGTGCTGTCACGGTGGTGTGCGAGGCCTCGGATGTGGCATTAGGAGAGGTGGCTGCACTTTCGGTGTGATGGGAGGTAGGGAGTGCTGTCACGGTGGTGTGCGAGGCCTCGGATGTGGCATTCGGGGAGGTGGCTGCACTTTCGGTGTGATGAGACGTAGGGAGTGCTGTCACGGTGGTGTGCGAGGCCTCGGATGTGGCATTCGGGGAGGTGGCTGCACTTTCGGTGTGATGAGACGTAGGGAGTGGTGTCACGGTGGTGTGCGAGGCCTCGGATGTGGCATTCGGAGAGGTGGCTGCACTTTCGGTGTGATGAGACGTAGGGAGTGGTGTCACGGTGGTGTGCGAGGCCTCGGATGTGGCATTTGGAGAGGTGGCTGCACTTTCGGTGTGATGGGAGGTAGGGAGTGCTGTCACGGTGGTGTGCGAGGCCTCGGATGTGGCATTCGGAGAGGTGGCTGCACTTTCGGTTTGATGAGACGTAGGGAGTGGTGTCACGGTGGTGTGCGAGGCCTCGGATGTGGCATTCGGGGAGGTGGCTGCACTTTCGGTGTGATGAGACGTAGGGAGTGGTGTCACGGTGGTGTGCGAGGCCTCGGATGTGGCATTCGGAGAGGTGGCTGCACTTTCGGTGTGATGAGACGTAGGGAGTGCTGTCACGGTGGTGTGCGAGGCCTCGGATGTGGCATTCGGAGAGGTGGCTGCACTTTCGGTGTGATGGGACGTAGAGAGTGCTGTCACGGTGGTGTGCGAGGCCTCGGATGTGGCATTCGGAGAGGTGGCTGCACTTTCGGTGTGATGAGACGTAGGGAGTGCTGTCACGGTGGTGTGCGAGGCCTCGGATGTGGCATTCGGAGAAGTGGCTGCACTTTCGGTGTGATGAGACGTAGGGAGTGCTGTCACCGTGGTGTGCGAGGCCTCGGATGTGGCATTCGGAGAGGTGACTGCACTTTCGGTGTGATGAGACGTAGGGAGTGCTGTCACCGTGGTGTGCGAGGCCTCGGATGTGGCATTCGGAGAGGTGGCTGCACTTTCGGTGTGATGAGACGTAGGGAGTGCTGTCACGCTGATGTGCGAGGCCTCGGATGTGGCATTCGGAGAGGTTGCTGCACTTTCGGTGTGATGAGACATAGGGAGTGGTGTCACGGTGGTGTGCGAGGCCTCGGATGTGGCATTCGGGGAGGTGGCTGCACTTTCGGTGTGATGAGACGTAGGGAGTGCTGTCACGGTGGTGTGCGAGGCCTCGGATGTGGCATTGGGAGAGGTGGCTGCACTTTCGGTGTGATGAGACGTAGGGAGTGCTGTCACGGTGGTGTGCGAGGCCTCGGATGTGGCATTGGGAGAGGTGGCTGCACTTTCGGTGTGATGAGACGTAGGGAGTGGTGTCACGGTGGTGTGCGAGGCCTTGGATGTGGCATTCGGAGAGGTGGCTGCACTTTCGGTGTGATGAGACATAGGGAGTGCTGTCACGGTGGTGTGCGAGGCCTCGGATGTGGCATTCGGAGAGGTGGCTGCACTTTCGGTGTGATGAGACGTAGGGAGTGCTGTGACGGTGGTGTGCGAGGCCTCGGATGTGGCATTCGGAGAGGTGGCTGCACTTTCGGTGTGATGAGACGTAGGGAGTGCTGTGACGGTGGTGTCCGAGGCCTCGGATGTGGCATTCGGAGAGGTGGCTGCACTTTCGGTGTGATGGGACGTAGGGAGTGCTGTCACGGTGGTGTCCGAGGCCTCGGATGTGGCATTCGGAGAGGTGGCTGCACTTTCGGTGTGATGAGACGTAGGGAGTGCTGTCACGGTGGTGTGCGAGGCCTCGGATGTGGCATTCGGAGAGGTGGCTGCACTTTCGGTGTGATGAGACGTAGGGAGTGCTGTGACGGTGGTGTGCGAGGCCTTGGATGTGGCATTCGGAGAGGTGGCTGCACTTTCGGTGTGATGAGACGTAGGGAGTGCTGTCACGGTGGTGTGCGAGGCCTCGGATGTGGCATTCGGAGAGGTGGCTGCACTTTCGGTGTGATGGGACGTAGGGAGTGCTGTCACGGTGGTGTCCGAGGCCTCGGATGTGGCATTCGGAGAGGTGGCTGCACTTTCGGTGTGATGAGACGTAGGGAGTGCTGTCACGGTGGTGTGCGAGGCCTCGGATGTGGCATTCGGAGAGGTGGCTGCACTTTCGGTGTGATGAGACGTAGGGAGTGCTGTCACGGTGGTGTCCGAGGCCTCGGATGTGGCATTCGGAGAGGTGGCTGCACTTTCGGTGTGATGAGACGTAGGGAGTGCTGTCACGGTGGTGTGCGAGGCCTCGGATGTGGCATTCGGAGAGGTGGCTGCACTTTCGGTGTGATGGGACGTAGGGAGTGCTGTCACGGTGGTGTCCGAGGCCTCGGATGTGGCATTCGGAGAGGTGGCTGCACTTTCGGTGTGATGAGACGTAGGGAGTGCTGTCACGGTGGTGTGCGAGGCCTCGGATGTGGCATTCGGAGAGGTGGCTGCACTTTCGGTGTGATGAGACGTAGGGAGTGCTGTCACGGTGGTGTGCGAGGCCTCGGATGTGGCATTCGGAGAGGTGGCTGCACTTTCGGTGTGATGGGACGTAGGGAGTGCTGTCACGGTGGTGTCCGAGGCCTCGGATGTGGCATTCGGAGAGGTGGCTGCACTTTCGGTGTGTTGAGACGTAGGGAGTGCTGTCACGGTGGTGTGCGAGGCCTCGGATGTGGCATTAGGAGAGGTGGCTGCACTTTCGGTGTGATGAGACGTAGGGAGTGCTGTGACGGTGGTGTGCGAGGCCTTGGATGTGGCATTCGGAGAGGTGGCTGCACTTTCGGTGTGATGAGACGTAGGGAGTGCTGTCACGGTGGTGTGCGAGGCCTCGGATGTGGCATTCGGAGAGGTGGCTGCACTTTCGGTGTGATGAGACGTAGGGAGTGCTGTGACGGTGGTGTGCGAGGCCTCGGATGTGGCATTCGGAGAGGTGGCTGCACTTTCGGTGTGATGAGACGTAGGGAGTGCTGTCACGGTGGTGTGCGAGGCCTCGGATGTGGCATTCGGGGAGGTGGCTGCACTTTCGGTGTGATGAGAAGTAGGGAGTGCTGTCACGGTGGTGTGCGAGGCCTCGGATGTGGCATTAGGAGAGGTGGCTGCACTTTCGGTGTGATGGGAGGTAGGGAGTGCTGTCACGGTGGTGTGCGAGGCCTCGGATGTGGCATTCGGGGAGGTGGCTGCACTTTCGGTGTGATGAGACGTAGGGAGTGCTGTCACGGTGGTGTGCGAGGCCTCGGATGTGGCATTCGGGGAGGTGGCTGCACTTTCGGTGTGATGAGACGTAGGGAGTGGTGTCACGGTGGTGTGCGAGGCCTCGGATGTGGCATTCGGAGAGGTGGCTGCACTTTCGGTGTGATGAGACGTAGGGAGTGGTGTCACGGTGGTGTGCGAGGCCTCGGATGTGGCATTTGGAGAGGTGGCTGCACTTTCGGTGTGATGGGAGGTAGGGAGTGCTGTCACGGTGGTGTGCGAGGCCTCGGATGTGGCATTCGGAGAGGTGGCTGCACTTTCGGTTTGATGAGACGTAGGGAGTGGTGTCACGGTGGTGTGCGAGGCCTCGGATGTGGCATTCGGGGAGGTGGCTGCACTTTCGGTGTGATGAGACGTAGGGAGTGGTGTCACGGTGGTGTGCGAGGCCTCGGATGTGGCATTCGGAGAGGTGGCTGCACTTTCGGTGTGATGAGACGTAGGGAGTGGTGTCACGGTGGTGTGCGAGGCCTCGGATGTGGCATTCGGGGAGGTGGCTGCACTTTCGGTGTGATGAGACGTAGGGAGTGGTGTCACGGTGGTGTGCGATGCCTCGGATGTGGCATTCGGAGAGGTGGCTGCACTTTCGGTGTGATGAGACGTAGGGAGTGGTGTCACGGTGGTGTGCGAGGCCTCGGATGTGGCATTCGGGGAGGTGGCTGCACTTTCGGTGTGATGAGACGTAGGGAGTGGTGTCACGGTGGTGTGCGAGGCCTCGGATGTGGCATTCGGAGAGGTGGCTGCACTTTCGGTGTGATGAGACGTAGGGAGTGGTGTCACGGTGGTGTGCGAGGCCTCGGATGTGGCATTCGGGGAGGTGGCTGCACTTTCGGTGTGATGAGACGTAGGGAGTGGTGTCACGGTGGTGTGCGAGGCCTCGGATGTGGCATTCGGGGAGGTGGCTGCACTTTCGGTGTGATGAGACGTAGGGAGTGGTGTCACGGTGGTGTGCGAGGCCTCGGATGTGGCATTCGGAGAGGTGGCTGCACTTTCGGTGTGATGAGACGTAGGGAGTGGTGTCACGGTGGTGTGCGAGGCCTCAGATGTGGCATTCGGGGAGGTGGCTGCACTTTCGGTGTGATGAGACGTAGGGAGTGCTGTCACAGTGGTGTGCGAGGCCTCGGATGTGGCATTCGGAGAGGTGGCTGCACTTTCGGTGTGATGAGACGTAGGGAGTGGTGTCACGGTGGTGTGCGAGGCCTCGGATGTGGCATTTGGAGAGGTGGCTGCACTTTCGGTGTGATGGGAGGTAGGGAGTGCTGTCACGGTGGTGTGCGAGGCCTCGGATGTGGCATTTGGAGAGGTGGCTGCACTTTCGGTGTGATGAGACGTAGGGAGTGGTGTCACGGTGGTGTGCGAGGCCTCGGATGTGGCATTCGGGGAGGTGGCTGCACTTTCGGTGTGATGAGACGTAGGGAGTGCTGTCACGGTGGTGTGCGAGGCCTCGGATGTGGCATTCGGAGAGGTGGCTGCACTTTCGGTGTGATGAGACGTAGGGAGTGCTGTCACGGTGGTGTGCGAGGCCTCGGATGTGGCATTCGGGGAGGTGGCTGCACTTTCGGTGTGATGAGACGTAGGGAGTGGTGTCACGGTGGTGTGCGAGGCCTCGGATGTGGCATTCGGGGAGGTGGCTGCACTTTCGGTGTGATGAGACGTAGGGAGTGCTGTCACGGTGGTGTGCGAGGCCTCGGATGTGGCATTTGGAGAGGTGGCTGCACTTTCGGTGTGATGAGACGTAGGGAGTGGTGTCACGGTGGTGTGCGAGGCCTCGGATGTGGCATTCGGGGAGGTGGCTGCACTTTCGGTGTGATGAGACGTAGGGAGTGCTGTCACGGTGGTGTGCGAGGCCTCGGATGTGGCATTCGGAGAGGTGGCTGCACTTTCGGTGTGATGAGACGTAGGGAGTGCTGTCACGGTGGTGTGCGAGGCCTCGGATGTGGCATTCGGAGAGGTGGCTGCACTTTCGGTGTGATGAGACGTAGGGAGTGCTGTCACGGTGGTGTGCGAGGCCTCGGATGTGGCATTAGGGGAGGTGGCTGCACTTTCGGTGTGATGAGACGTAGGGAGTGCTGTCACGGTGGTGTGCGAGGCCTCGGATGTGGCATTCGGAGAGGTGGCTGCACTTTCGGTGTGATGAGACGTAGGGAGTGCTGTGACGGTGGTGTGCGAGGCCTCGGATGTGGCATTCGGAGAGGTGGCTGCACTTTCGGTGTGATGAGACGTAGGGAGTGCTGTGACGGTGGTGTGCGAGGCCTCGGATGTGGCATTCGGGGAGGTGGCTGCACTTTCGGTGTGATGAGACGTAGGGAGTGCTGTCACGGTGGTGTGCGAGGCCTCGGATGTGGCATTAGGAGAGGTGGCTGCACTTTCGGTGTGATGGGAGGTAGGGAGTGCTGTCACGGTGGTGTGCGAGGCCTCGGATGTGGCATTCGGGGAGGTGGCTGCACTTTCGGTGTGATGAGACGTAGGGAGTGCTGTCACGGTGGTGTGCGAGGCCTCGGATGTGGCATTCGGGGAGGTGGCTGCACTTTCGGTGTGATGAGACGTAGGGAGTGCTGTCACGGTGGTGTGCGAGGCCTCGGATGTGGCATTCGGAGAGGTGGCTGCACTTTCGGTGTGATGAGACGTAGGGAGTGCTGTCACGGTGGTGTGCGAGGCCTCGGATGTGGCATTCGGGAGGTGGCTGCACTTTCGGTGTGATGAGACGTAGGGAGTGCTGTCACGGTGGTGTGCGAGGCCTCGGATGTGGCATTCGGAGAGGTGGCTGCACTTTCGGTGTGATGAGACGTAGGGAGTGCTGTCACGGTGGTGTGCGAGGCCTCGGATGTGGCATTCGGGGAGGTGGCTGCACTTTCGGTGTGATGAGACGTAGGGAGTGCTGTCACGGTGGTGTGCGAGGCCTCGGATGTGGCATTCGGAGAGGTGGCTGCACTTTCGGTGTGATGAGACGTAGGGAGTGCTGTCACGGTGGTGTGCGAGGCCTCGGATGTGGCATTCGGAGAGGTGGCTGCACTTTCGGTGTGATGAGACGTAGGGAGTGCTGTCACGGTGGTGTGCGAGGCCTCGGATGTGGCATTCGGAGAGGTGGCTGCACTTTCGGTGTGATGAGACCTAGGGAGTGCTGTCACGGTGGTGTGCGAGGCCTCGGATGTGGCATTCGGGGAGGTGGCTGCACTTTCGGTGTGATGAGACGTAGGGAGTGCTGTCACGGTGGTGTGCGAGGCCTCGGATGTGGCATTCGGAGAGGTGGCTGCACTTTCGGTGTGATGAGACCTAGGGAGTGCTGTCACGGTGGTGTGCGAGGCCTCGGATGTGGCATTCGGGGAGGTGCTGCACTTTCGGTGTGATGAGACGTAGGGAGTGCTGTCACGGTGGTGTGCGAGGCCTCGGATGTGGCATTCGGAGAGGTGGCTGCACTTTCGGTGAGATGAGACGTAGGGAGTGCTGTCACGGTGGTGTGCGAGGCCTCGGATGTGGCATTCGGAGAGGTGGCTGCACTTTCGGTGTGATGAGACGTAGGGAGTGCTGTCACGGTGGTGTGCGAGGCCTCGGATGTGGCATTCGGGGAGGTGGCTGCACTTTCGGTGTGATGAGACGTAGGGAGTGCTGTCACGGTGGTGTGCGAGGCCTCGGATGTGGCATTCGGGGAGGTGGCTGCACTTTCGGTGTGATGGGACGTAGGGAGTGCTGTCACGGTGGTGTGCGAGGCCTCGGATGTGGCATTCGGAGAGGTGGCTGCACTTTCGGTGTGATGAGACGTAGGGAGTGCTGTCACGGTGGTGTGCGAGGCCTCGGATGTGGCATTCGGAGAGGT
The DNA here is from genome assembly GCF_035594765.1 of Anolis carolinensis. Lineage (NCBI taxonomy): Eukaryota > Metazoa > Chordata > Lepidosauria > Squamata > Anolidae > Anolis > Anolis carolinensis. Next base: position 712,930 of record NC_085846.1, on the reverse strand, counting down.
GGCTGCACTTTCGGTGTGATGAGACGTAGGGAGTGCTGTCACGGTGGTGTGCGAGGCCTCGGATGTGGCATTCGGAGAGGTGGCTGCACTTTCGGTGTGATGAGACGTAGGGAGTGCTGTCACGGTGGTGTGCGAGGCCTCGGATGTGGCATTCGGGGAGGTGGCTGCACTTTCGGTGTGATGAGACGTAGGGAGTGCTGTCACGGTGGTGTGCGAGGCCTCGGATGTGGCATTCGGAGAGGTGGCTGCACTTTCGGTGTGATGAGACGTAGGGAGTGCTGTCACGGTGGTGTGCGAGGCCTCGGATGTGGCATTCGGAGAGGTGGCTGCACTTTCGGTGTGATGAGACCTAGGGAGTGCTGTCACGGTGGTGTGCGAGGCCTCGGATGTGGCATTCGGGGAGGTGGCTGCACTTTCGGTGTGATGAGACGTAGGGAGTGCTGTCACGGTGGTGTGCGAGGCCTCGGATGTGGCATTCGGAGAGGTGGCTGCACTTTCGGTGTGATGAGACGTAGGTAGTGCTGTCACGGTGGTGTGCGAGGCCTCGGATGTGGCATTCGGAGAGGTGGCTGCACTTTCGGTGTGATGAGACGTAGGGAGTGCTGTCACGGTGGTGTGCGAGGCCTCGGATGTGGCATTCGGAGAGGTGGCTGCACTTTCGGTGTGATGAGACGTAGGGAGTGCTGTCACGGTGGTGTGCGAGGCCTCGGATGTGGCATTCGGAGAGGTGGCTGCACTTTCGGTGTGATGAGACCTAGGGAGTGCTGTCACGGTGGTGTGCGAGGCCTCGGATGTGGCATTCGGGGAGGTGGCTGCACTTTCGGTGTGATGAGACGTAGGGAGTGCTGTCACGGTGGTGTGCGAGGCCTCGGATGTGGCATTCGGAGAGGTGGCTGCACTTTCGGTGTGATGAGACGTAGGGAGTGCTGTCACGGTGGTGTGCGAGGCCTCGGATGTGGCATTCGGAGAGGTGGCTGCACTTTCGGTGTGATGAGACGTAGGGAGTGCTGTCACGGTGGTGTGCGAGGCCTCGGATGTGGCATTCGGAGAGGTGGCTGCACTTTCGGTGTGATGAGACGTAGGGAGTGCTGTCACGGTGGTGTGCGAGGCCTCGGATGTGGCATTCGGAGAGGTGGCTGCACTTTCGGTGTGATGAGACGTAGGTAGTGCTGTCACGGTGGTGTGCGAGGCCTCGGATGTGGCATTCGGAGAGGTGGCTGCACTTTCGGTGTGATGAGACCTAGGGAGTGCTGTCACGGTGGTGTGCGAGGCCTCGGATGTGGCATTCGGGGAGGTGGCTGCACTTTCGGTGTGATGAGACGTAGGGAGTGCTGTCACGGTGGTGTGCGAGGCCTCGGATGTGGCATTAGGAGAGGTGGCTGCACTTTCGGTGTGATGAGACGTAGGGAGTGCTGTCACGGTGGTGTGCGTGGCCTCGGATGTGGCATTCGGAGAGGTGGCTGCACTTTCGGTGTGATGAGACGTAGGGAGTGCTGTCACGGTGGTGTGCGAGGCCTCGGATGTGGCATTGGGAGAGGTGGCTGCACTTTCGGTGTGATGAGACGTAGAGAGTGCTGTCACGGTGGTGTGCGAGGCCTCGGATGTGGCATTCGGAGAGGTGGCTGCACTTTCGGTGTGATGAGACGTAGGGAGTGCTGTCACGGTGGTGTGCGAGGCCTCGGATGTGGCATTCGGAGAGGTGGCTGCACTTTCGGTGTGATGAGAAGTAGAGAGTGCTGTCACGGTGGTGTGCGAGGCCTCGGATGTGGCATTCGGAGAGGTGGCTGCACTTTCGGTGTGATGAGACGTAGGGAGTGCTGTCACGGTGGTGTGCGAGGCCTCGGATGTGGCATTCGGAGAGGTGGCTGCACTTTCGGTGTGATGAGACGTAGGGAGTGCTGTCACCGTGATGTGCGAGGCCTCGGATGTGGCATTCGGAGAGGTGGCTGCACTTTCGGTGTGATGAGACGTAGGGAGTGCTGTCACGCTGATGTGCGAGGCCTCGGATGTGGCATTTGGAGAGGTGGCTGCACTTTCGGTGTGATGAGACGTAGGGAGTGCTGTCACGGTGGTGTGCGAGGCCTCGGATGTGGCATTCGGGGAGGTGGCTGCACTTTCGGTGTGATGAGACGTAGGGAGTGCTGTCACGCTGATGTGCGAGGCCTCGGATGTGGCATTAGGAGAGGTGGCTGCACTTTCGGTGTGATGGGAGGTAGGGAGTGCTGTCACGGTGGTGTGCGAGGCCTCGGATGTGGCATTCGGGGAGGTGGCTGCACTTTCGGTGTGATGAGACGTAGGGAGTGCTGTCACGGTGGTGTGCGAGGCCTCGGATGTGGCATTCGGGGAGGTGGCTGCACTTTCGGTGTGATGAGACGTAGGGAGTGCTGTCACGGTGGTGTGCGAGGCCTCGGATGTGGCATTCGGAGAGGTGGCTGCACTTTCGGTGTGATGAGACGTAGGGAGTGCTGTCACGGTGGTGTGCGAGGCCTCGGATGTGGCATTCGGAGAGGTGGCTGCACTTTCGGTGTGATGAGACCTAGGGAGTGCTGTCACGGTGGTGTGCGAGGCCTCGGATGTGGCATTCGGGGAGGTGGCTGCACTTTCGGTGTGATGAGACGTAGGGAGTGCTGTCACGGTGGTGTGCGAGGCCTCGGATGTGGCATTCGGAGAGGTGGCTGCACTTTCGGTGTGATGAGACGTAGGGAGTGCTGTCACGGTGGTGTGCGAGGCCTCGGATGTGGCATTAGGAGAGGTGGCTGCACTTTCGGTGTGATGAGACGTAGGGAGTGCTGTCACGGTGGTGTGCGTGGCCTCGGATGTGGCATTCGGAGAGGTGGCTGCACTTTCGGTGTGATGAGACGTAGGGAGTGCTGTCACGGTGGTGTGCGAGGCCTCGGATGTGGCATTGGGAGAGGTGGCTGCACTTTCGGTGTGATGAGACGTAAGGAGTGCTGTCACGGTGGTGTGCGAGGCCTCGGATGTGGCATTCGGAGAGGTGGCTGCACTTTCGGTGTGATGAGACGTAGGGAGTGCTGTCACGGTGGTGTGCGAGGCCTCGGATGTGGCATTCGGAGAGGTGGCTGCACTTTCGGTGTGATGAGACGTAGGGAGTGCTGTCACGGTGGTGTGCGAGGCCTCGGATGTGGCATTCGGAGAGGTGGCTGCACTTTCGGTGTGATGAGACGTAGGGAGTGCTGTCACGGTGGTGTGCGAGGCCTCGGATGTGGCATTCGGAGAGGTGGCTGCACTTTCGGTGTGATGAGACGTAGGGAGTGCTGTCACGGTGGTGTGCGAGGCCTCGGATGTGGCATTAGGAGAGGTGGCTGCACTTTCGGTGTGATGGGACGTAGGGTGTGCTGTCACGGTGGTGTGCGAGGCCTCGGATGTGGCATTCGGAGAGGTGGCTGCACTTTCGGTGTGATGAGACGTAGGGAGTGCTGTCACGGTGGTGTGCGAGGCCTCGGATGTGGCATTGGGAGAGGTGGCTGCACTTTCGGTGTGATGAGACGTAGGGAGTGCTGTCACGGTGGTGTGCGAGGCCTCGGATGTGGCATTCGGAGAGGTGGCTGCACTTTCGGTGTGATGAGACGTAGGGAGTGCTGTCACGGTGGTGTGCGAGGCCTCGGATGTGGCATTCGGAGAGGTGGCTGCACTTTCGGTGTGATGAGACGTAGGGAGTGCTGTCACGGTGGTGTGCGAGGCCTCGGATGTGGCATTCGGAGAGGTGGCTGCACTTTCGGTGTGATGAGACGTAGGGAGTGCTGTCACGGTGGTGTGCGAGGCCTCGGATGTGGCATTCGGAGAGGTGGCTGCACTTTCGGTGTGATGAGACGTAGGGAGTGCTGTCACGGTGGTCTGCGAGGCCTCGGATGTGGCATTCGGAGAGGTGGCTGCACTTTCGGTGTGATGAGACGTAGGGAGTGGTGTCACGGTGGTGTGCGAGGCCTCGGATGTGGCATTCGGAGAGTTGGCTGCACTTTCGGTGTGATGAGACGTAGGGAGTGCTGTGACGGTGGTGTGCGAGGCCTCGGATGTGGCATTTGGAGAGGTGGCTGCACTTTCGGTGTGATGAGACGTAGGGAGTGCTGTCACGGTGGTGTGCGAGGCCTCGGATGTGGCATTAGGAGAGGTGGCTGCACTTTCGGTGTGATGAGACGTAGGGAGTGCTGTCACGGTGGTGTGCGTGGCCTCGGATGTGGCATTCGGAGAGGTGGCTGCACTTTCGGTGTGATGAGACGTAGGGAGTGCTGTCACGGTGGTGTGCGAGGCCTCGGATGTGGCATTGGGAGAGGTGGCTGCACTTTCGGTGTGATGAGACGTAGGGAGTGCTGTCACGGTGGTGTGCGAGGCCTCGGATGTGGCATTCGGAGAGGTGGCTGCACTTTCGGTGTGATGGGACGTAGGGAGTGCTGTCACGGTGGTGTGCGTGGCCTCGGATGTGGCATTCGGAGAGGTGGCTGCACTTTCGGTGTGATGAGACGTAGGGAGTGCTGTCACGGTGGTGTGCGAGGCCTCGGATGTGGCATTAGGAGAGGTGGCTGCACTTTCGGTGTGATGAGACGTAGGGAGTGCTGTCACGGTGGTGTGCGAGGCCTCGGATGTGGCATTCGGAGAGGTGGCTGCACTTTCGGTGTGATGAGACGTAGGGAGTGCTGTCACGGTGGTGTGCGAGGCCTCGGATGTGGCATTCGGAGAGGTGGCTGCACTTTCGGTGTGATGAGACGTAGGGAGTGCTGTCACGGTGGTGTGCGAGGCCTCGGATGTGGCATTCGGAGAGGTGGCTGCACTTTCGGTGTGATGAGACGTAGGGAGTGCTGTCACGGTGGTGTGCGAGGCCTCGGATGTGGCATTAGGAGAGGTGGCTGCACTTTCGGTGTGATGAGACGTAGGGAGTGCTGTCACGGTGGTGTGCGAGGCCTCGGATGTGGCATTCGGAGAGGTGGCTGCACTTTCGGTGTGATGAGACGTAGGGAGTGCTGTCACGGTGGTGTGCGAGGCCTCGGATGTGGCATTCGGAGAGGTGGCTGCACTTTCGGTGTGATGGGACGTAGGGAGTGCTGTCACGGTGGTGTGCGTGGCCTCGGATGTGGCATTCGGAGAGGTGGCTGCACTTTCGGTGTGATGAGATGTAGGGAGTGCTGTCACGGTGGTGTGCGAGGCCTCGGATGTGGCATTAGGAGAGGTGGCTGCACTTTCGGTGTGATGAGACGTAGGGAGTGCTGTCACGGTGGTGTGCGAGGCCTCGGATGTGGCATTCGGAGAGGTGGCTGCACTTTCGGTGTGATGAGACGTAGGGAGTGCTGTCACGGTGGTGTGCGTGGCCTCGGATGTGGCATTCGGAGAGGTGGCTGCACTTTCGGTGTGATGAGACGTAGGGAGTGCTGTCACGGTGGTGTGCGAGGCCTCGGATGTGGCATTCGGAGAGGTGGCTGCACTTTCGGTGTGATGAGACGTAGGGAGTGCTGTCACGGTGGTGTGCGAGGCCTCGGATGTGGCATTCGGAGAGGTGGCTGCACTTTCGGTGTGATGAGACGTAGGGAGTGCTGTCACGGTGGTGTGCGAGGCCTCGGATGTGGCATTCGGAGAGGTGGCTGCACTTTCGGTGTGATGAGACGTAGGGAGTGCTGTCACGCTGATGTGCGAGGCCTCGGATGTGGCATTCGGAGAGGTGGCTGCACTTTCGGTGTGATGAGACGTAGGGAGTGCTGTCACGGTGGTGTGCGTGGCCTCGGATGTGGCATTTGGAGAGGTGGCTGCACTTTCGGTGTGATGGGAGGTAGGGAGTGCTGTCACGGTGGTGTGCGAGGCCTCGGATGTGGCATTTGGAGAGGTGGCTGCACTTTCGGTGTGATGAGACGTAGGGAGTGGTGTCACGGTGGTGTGCGAGGCCTCGGATGTGGCATTCGGGGAGGTGGCTGCACTTTCGGTGTGATGAGACGTAGGGAGTGCTGTCACGGTGGTGTGCGAGGCCTCGGATGTGGCATTCGGAGAGGTGGCTGCACTTTCGGTGTGATGAGACGTAGGGAGTGCTGTCACGGTGGTGTGCGAGGCCTCGGATGTGGCATTCGGGGAGGTGGCTGCACTTTCGGTGTGATGAGACGTAGGGAGTGGTGTCACGGTGGTGTGCGAGGCCTCGGATGTGGCATTCGGGGAGGTGGCTGCACTTTCGGTGTGATGAGACGTAGGGAGTGCTGTCACGGTGGTGTGCGAGGCCTCGGATGTGGCATTTGGAGAGGTGGCTGCACTTTCGGTGTGATGAGACGTAGGGAGTGGTGTCACGGTGGTGTGCGAGGCCTCGGATGTGGCATTCGGGGAGGTGGCTGCACTTTCGGTGTGATGAGACGTAGGGAGTGCTGTCACGGTGGTGTGCGAGGCCTCGGATGTGGCATTCGGAGAGGTGGCTGCACTTTCGGTGTGATGAGACGTAGGGAGTGCTGTCACGGTGGTGTGCGAGGCCTCGGATGTGGCATTCGGAGAGGTGGCTGCACTTTCGGTGTGATGAGACGTAGGGAGTGCTGTCACGGTGGTGTGCGAGGCCTCGGATGTGGCATTAGGGGAGGTGGCTGCACTTTCGGTGTGATGAGACGTAGGGAGTGCTGTCACGGTGGTGTGCGAGGCCTCGGATGTGGCATTCGGAGAGGTGGCTGCACTTTCGGTGTGATGAGACGTAGGGAGTGCTGTCACGGTGGTGTGCGAGGCCTCGGATGTGGCATTCGGAGAGGTGGCTGCACTTTCGGTGTGATGAGACGTAGGGAGTGCTGTGACGGTGGTGTGCGAGGCCTCGGATGTGGCATTCGGAGAGGTGGCTGCACTTTCGGTGTGATGAGACGTAGGGAGTGCTGTCACGGTGGTGTGCGAGGCCTCGGATGTGGCATTCGGAGAGGTGGCTGCACTTTCGGTGTGATGAGACGTAGGGAGTGCTGTCACGGTGGTGTGCGAGGCCTCGGATGTGGCATTCGGGGAGGTGGCTGCACTTTCGGTGTGATGAGACGTAGGGAGTGCTGTCACGGTGGTGTGCGAGGCCTCGGATGTGGCATTCGGAGAGGTGGCTGCACTTTCGGTGTGATGAGACGTAGGGAGTGCTGTCACGGTGGTGTGCGAGGCCTCGGATGTGGCATTCGGGGAGGTGGCTGCACTTTCGGTGTGATGAGACGTAGGGAGTGCTGTCACGGTGGTGTGCGAGGCCTCGGATGTGGCATTCGGAGAGGTGGCTGCACTTTCGGTGTGATGAGACGTAGGGAGTGCTGTCACGGTGGTGTGCGAGGCCTCGGATGTGGCATTCGGGGAGGTGGCTGCACTTTCGGTGTGATGAGACGTAGGGAGTGCTGTCACGGTGGTGTGCGAGGCCTCGGATGTGGCATTCGGAGAGGTGGCTGCACTTTCGGTGTGATGAGACGTAGGGAGTGCTGTCACGGTGGTGTGCGAGGCCTCGGATGTGGCATTCGGAGAGGTGGCTGCACTTTCGGTGTGATGAGACGTAGGGAGTGCTGTCACGGTGGTGTGCGAGGCCTCGGATGTGGCATTCGGAGAGGTGGCTGCACTTTCGGTGTGATGAGACCTAGGGAGTGCTGTCACGGTGGTGTGCGAGGCCTCGGATGTGGCATTCGGGGAGGTGGCTGCACTTTCGGTGTGATGAGACGTAGGGAGTGCTGTCACGGTGGTGTGCGAGGCCTCGGATGTGGCATTCGGAGAGGTGGCTGCACTTTCGGTGTGATGAGACCTAGGGAGTGCTGTCACGGTGGTGTGCGAGGCCTCGGATGTGGCATTCGGGGAGGTGGCTGCACTTTCGGTGTGATGAGACGTAGGGAGTGCTGTCACGGTGGTGTGCGAGGCCTCGGATGTGGCATTCGGAGAGGTGGCTGCACTTTCGGTGAGATGAGACGTAGGGAGTGCTGTCACGGTGGTGTGCGAGGCCTCGGATGTGGCATTCGGAGAGGTGGCTGCACTTTCGGTGTGATGAGACGTAGGGAGTGCTGTCACGGTGGTGTGCGAGGCCTCGGATGTGGCATTCGGGGAGGTGGCTGCACTTTCGGTGTGATGAGACGTAGGGAGTGCTGTCACGGTGGTGTGCGAGGCCTCGGATGTGGCATTCGGAGAGGTGGCTGCACTTTCGGTGTGATGGGACGTAGGGAGTGCTGTCACGGTGGTGTGCGAGGCCTCGGATGTGGCATTCGGAGAGGTGGCTGCACTTTCGGTGTGATGAGACGTAGGGAGTGCTGTCACGGTGGTGTGCGAGGCCTCGGATGTGGCATTCGGAGAGGTGGCTGCACTTTCGGTGTGATGAGACGTAGGGAGTGCTGTCACGGTGGTGTGCGAGGCCTCGGATGTGGCATTCGGAGAGGTGGCTGCACTTTCGGTGTGATGAGACGTAGGGAGTGCTGTCACGGTGGTGTGCGAGGCCTCGGATGTGGCATTCGGGGAGGTGGCTGCACTTTCGGTGTGATGAGACGTAGGGAGTGCTGTCACGGTGGTGTGCGAGGCCTCGGATGTGGCATTCGGAGAGGTGGCTGCACTTTCGGTGTGATGAGACGTAGGGAGTGCTGTCACGGTGGTGTGCGAGGCCTCGGATGTGGCATTCGGAGAGGTGGCTGCACTTTCGGTGTGATGAGACGTAGGGAGTGCTGTCACGGTGGTGTGCGAGGCCTCGGATGTGGCATTCGGGGAGGTGGCTGCACTTTCGGTGTGATGAGACGTAGGGAGTGCTGTCACGGTGGTGTGCGAGGCCTCGGATGTGGCATTCGGAGAGGTGGCTGCACTTTCGGTGTGATGAGACGTAGGTAGTGCTGTCACGGTGGTGTGCGAGGCCTCGGATGTGGCATTCGGAGAGGTGGCTGCACTTTCGGTGTGATGAGACGTAGGGAGTGCTGTCACGGTGGTGTGCGAGGCCTCGGATGTGGCATTCGGAGAGGTGGCTGCACTTTCGGTGTGATGAGACGTAGGGAGTGCTGTCACGGTGGTGTGCGAGGCCTCGGATGTGGCATTCGGAGAGGTGGCTGCACTTTCGGTGTGATGAGACCTAGGGAGTGCTGTCACGGTGGTGTGCGAGGCCTCGGATGTGGCATTCGGGGAGGTGGCTGCACTTTCGGTGTGATGAGACGTAGGGAGTGCTGTCACGGTGGTGTGCGAGGCCTCGGATGTGGCATTCGGAGAGGTGGCTGCACTTTCGGTGTGATGAGACGTAGGGAGTGCTGTCACGGTGGTGTGCGAGGCCTCGGATGTGGCATTCGGAGAGGTGGCTGCACTTTCGGTGTGATGAGACGTAGGGAGTGCTGTCACGGTGGTGTGCGAGGCCTCGGATGTGGCATTCGGAGAGGTGGCTGCACTTTCGGTGTGATGAGACGTAGGGAGTGCTGTCACGGTGGTGTGCGAGGCCTCGGATGTGGCATTCGGAGAGGTGGCTGCACTTTCGGTGTGATGAGACGTAGGTAGTGCTGTCACGGTGGTGTGCGAGGCCTCGGATGTGGCATTCGGAGAGGTGGCTGCACTTTCGGTGTGATGAGACCTAGGGAGTGCTGTCACGGTGGTGTGCGAGGCCTCGGATGTGGCATTCGGGGAGGTGGCTGCACTTTCGGTGTGATGAGACGTAGGGAGTGCTGTCACGGTGGTGTGCGAGGCCTCGGATGTGGCATTAGGAGAGGTGGCTGCACTTTCGGTGTGATGAGACGTAGGGAGTGCTGTCACGGTGGTGTGCGTGGCCTCGGATGTGGCATTCGGAGAGGTGGCTGCACTTTCGGTGTGATGAGACGTAGGGAGTGCTGTCACGGTGGTGTGCGAGGCCTCGGATGTGGCATTGGGAGAGGTGGCTGCACTTTCGGTGTGATGAGACGTAGAGAGTGCTGTCACGGTGGTGTGCGAGGCCTCGGATGTGGCATTCGGAGAGGTGGCTGCACTTTCGGTGTGATGAGACGTAGGGAGTGCTGTCACGGTGGTGTGCGAGGCCTCGGATGTGGCATTCGGAGAGGTGGCTGCACTTTCGGTGTGATGAGAAGTAGAGAGTGCTGTCACGGTGGTGTGCGAGGCCTCGGATGTGGCATTCGGAGAGGTGGCTGCACTTTCGGTGTGATGAGACGTAGGGAGTGCTGTCACGGTGGTGTGCGAGGCCTCGGATGTGGCATTCGGAGAGGTGGCTGCACTTTCGGTGTGATGAGACGTAGGGAGTGCTGTCACCGTGATGTGCGAGGCCTCGGATGTGGCATTCGGAGAGGTGGCTGCACTTTCGGTGTGATGAGACGTAGGGAGTGCTGTCACGCTGATGTGCGAGGCCTCGGATGTGGCATTCGGAGAGGTGGCTGCACTTTCGGTGTGATGAGACGTAGGGAGTGCTGTCACGGTGGTGTGCGAGGCCTCGGATGTGGCATTCGGGGAGGTGGCTGCACTTTCGGTGTGATGAGACGTAGGGAGTGCTGTCACGCTGATGTGCGAGGCCTCGGATGTGGCATTAGGAGAGGTGGCTGCACTTTCGGTGTGATGGGAGGTAGGGAGTGCTGTCACGGTGGTGTGCGAGGCCTCGGATGTGGCATTCGGGGAGGTGGCTGCACTTTCGGTGTGATGAGACGTAGGGAGTGCTGTCACGGTGGTGTGCGAGGCCTCGGATGTGGCATTCGGGGAGGTGGCTGCACTTTCGGTGTGATGAGACGTAGGGAGTGCTGTCACGGTGGTGTGCGAGGCCTCGGATGTGGCATTCGGAGAGGTGGCTGCACTTTCGGTGTGATGAGACGTAGGGAGTGCTGTCACGGTGGTGTGCGAGGCCTCGGATGTGGCATTCGGAGAGGTGGCTGCACTTTCGGTGTGATGAGACCTAGGGAGTGCTGTCACGGTGGTGTGCGAGGCCTCGGATGTGGCATTAGGAGAGGTGGCTGCACTTTCGGTGTGATGAGACGTAGGGAGTGCTGTCACGGTGGTGTGCGAGGCCTCGGATGTGGCATTCGGAGAGGTGGCTGCACTTTCGGTGTGATGAGACGTAGGGAGTGCTGTCACGGTGGTGTGCGAGGCCTCGGATGTGGCATTCGGAGAGGTGGCTGCACTTTCGGTGTGATGAGACGTAGGGAGTGCTGTCACGGTGGTGTGCGAGGCCTCGGATGTGGCATTCGGAGAGGTGGCTGCACTTTCGGTGTGATGAGACGTAGGGAGTGCTGTCACGGTGGTGTGCGTGGCCTCGGATGTGGCATTCGGAGAGGTGGCTGCACTTTCGGTGTGATGAGACGTAGGGAGTGCTGTCACGGTGGTGTGCGAGGCCTCGGATGTGGCATTCGGAGAGGTGGCTGCACTTTCGGTGTGATGAGACGTAGGGAGTGCTGTCACGGTGGTGTGCGAGGCCTCGGATGTGGCATTCGGAGAGGTGGCTGCACTTTCGGTGTGATGAGACCTAGGGAGTGCTGTCACGGTGGTGTGCGAGGCCTCGGATGTGGCATTAGGAGAGGTGGCTGCACTTTCGGTGTGATGAGACGTAGGGAGTGCTGTCACGGTGGTGTGCGAGGCCTCGGATGTGGCATTCGGAGAGGTGGCTGCACTTTCGGTGTGATGAGACGTAGGGAGTGCTGTCACGGTGGTGTGCGAGGCCTCGGATGTGGCATTAGGAGAGGTGGCTGCACTTTCGGTGTGATGAGACGTAGGGAGTGCTGTCACGGTGGTGTGCGTGGCCTCGGATGTGGCATTCGGAGAGGTGGCTGCACTTTCGGTGTGATGAGACGTAGGGAGTGCTGTCACGGTGGTGTGCGAGGCCTCGGATGTGGCATTGGGAGAGGTGGCTGCACTTTCGGTGTGATGAGACGTAGGGAGTGCTGTCACGGTGGTGTGCGAGGCCTCGGATGTGGCATTCGGAGAGGTGGCTGCACTTTCGGTGTGATGAGACGTAGGGAGTGCTGTCACGGTGGTGTGCGAGGCCTCGGATGTGGCATTCGGAGAGGTGGCTGCACTTTCGGTGTGATGAGACGTAGGGAGTGCTGTCACGGTGGTGTGCGAGGCCTCGGATGTGGCATTCGGAGAGGTGGCTGCACTTTCGGTGTGATGAGACGTAGGGAGTGCTGTCACGGTGGTGTGCGAGGCCTCGGATGTGGCATTCGGAGAGGTGGCTGCACTTTCGGTGTGATGAGACGTAGGGAGTGCTGTCACGGTGGTGTGCGAGGCCTCGGATGTGGCATTGGGAGAGGTGGCTGCACTTTCGGTGTGATGAGACGTAGGGAGTGCTGTCACGGTGGTGTGCGAGGCCTCGGATGTGGCATTGGGAGAGGTGGCTGCACTTTCGGTGTGATGAGACGTAGGGAGTGCTGTCACGGTGGTGTGCGAGGCCTCGGATGTGGCATTCGGAGAGGTGGCTGCACTTTCGGTGTGATGAGACGTAGGGAGTGCTGTCACGGTGGTGTGCGAGGCCTCGGATGTGGCATTCGGAGAGGTGGCTGCACTTTCGGTGTGATGAGACGTAGGGAGTGCTGTCACGGTGGTGTGCGAGGCCTCGGATGTGGCATTCGGAGAGGTGGCTGCACTTTCGGTGTGATGAGACGTAGGGAGTGCTGTCACGGTGGTGTGCGAGGCCTCGGATGTGGCATTAGGAGAGGTGGCTGCACTTTCGGTGTGATGGGACGTAGGGTGTGCTGTCACGGTGGTGTGCGAGGCCTCGGATGTGGCATTCGGAGAGGTGGCTGCACTTTCGGTGTGATGAGACGTAGGGAGTGCTGTCACGGTGGTGTGCGAGGCCTCGGATGTGGCATTGGGAGAGGTGGCTGCACTTTCGGTGTGATGAGACGTAGGGAGTGCTGTCACGGTGGTGTGCGAGGCCTCGGATGTGGCATTCGGAGAGGTGGCTGCACTTTCGGTGTGATGAGACATAGGGAGTGCTGTCACGGTGGTGTGCGAGGCCTCGGATGTGGCATTCGGAGAGGTGGCTGCACTTTCGGTGTGATGAGACGTAGGGAGTGCTGTCACGGTGGTGTGCGAGGCCTCGGATGTGGCATTCGGAGAGGTGGCTGCACTTTCGGTGTGATGAGACGTAGGGAGTGCTGTCACGGTGGTGTGCGAGGCCTCGGATGTGGCATTCGGAGAGGTGGCTGCACTTTCGGTGTGATGAGACGTAGGGAGTGCTGTCACGGTGGTGTGCGAGGCCTCGGATGTGGCATTCGGAGAGGTGGCTGCACTTTCGGTGTGATGAGACGTAGGGAGTGCTGTCACGGTGGTCTGCGAGGCCTCGGATGTGGCATTCGGAGAGGTGGCTGCACTTTCGGTGTGATGAGACGTAGGGAGTGGTGTCACGGTGGTGTGCGAGGCCTCGGATGTGGCATTCGGAGAGTTGGCTGCACTTTCGGTGTGATGAGACGTAGGGAGTGCTGTGACGGTGGTGTGCGAGGCCTCGGATGTGGCATTTGGAGAGGTGGCTGCACTTTCGGTGTGATGAGACGTAGGGAGTGCTGTCACGGTGGTGTGCGAGGCCTCGGATGTGGCATTAGGAGAGGTGGCTGCACTTTCGGTGTGATGAGACGTAGGGAGTGCTGTCACGGTGGTGTGCGTGGCCTCGGATGTGGCATTCGGAGAGGTGGCTGCACTTTCGGTGTGATGAGACGTAGGGAGTGCTGTCACGGTGGTGTGCGAGGCCTCGGATGTGGCATTGGGAGAGGTGGCTGCACTTTCGGTGTGATGAGACGTAGGGAGTGCTGTCACGGTGGTGTGCGAGGCCTCGGATGTGGCATTCGGAGAGGTGGCTGCACTTTCGGTGTGATGGGACGTAGGGAGTGCTGTCACGGTGGTGTGCGAGGCCTCGGATGTGGCATTCGGAGAGGTGGCTGCACTTTCGGTGTGATGAGACGTAGGGAGTGCTGTCACGGTGGTGTGCGAGGCCTCGGATGTGGCATTCGGAGAGGTGGCTGCACTTTCGGTGTGATGAGACGTAGGGAGTGCTGTCACGGTGGTGTGCGAGGCCTCGGATGTGGCATTCGGAGAGGTGGCTGCACTTTCGGTGTGATGAGACGTAGGGAGTGCTGTCACGGTGGTGTGCGAGGCCTCGGATGTGGCATTAGGAGAGGTGGCTGCACTTTCGGTGTGATGAGACGTAGGGAGTGCTGTCACGGTGGTGTGCGAGGCCTCGGATGTGGCATTCGGAGAGGTGGCTGCACTTTCGGTGTGATGAGACGTAGGGAGTGCTGTCACGGTGGTGTGCGAGGCCTCGGATGTGGCATTCGGAGAGGTGGCTGCACTTTCGGTGTGATGGGACGTAGGGAGTGCTGTCACGGTGGTGTGCGTGGCCTCGGATGTGGCATTCGGAGAGGTGGCTGCACTTTCGGTGTGATGAGATGTAGGGAGTGCTGTCACGGTGGTGTGCGAGGCCTCGGATGTGGCATTAGGAGAGGTGGCTGCACTTTCGGTGTGATGAGACGTAGGGAGTGCTGTCACGGTGGTGTGCGTGGCCTCGGATGTGGCATTCGGAGAGGTGGCTGCACTTTCGGTGTGATGAGACGTAGGGAGTGCTGTCACGGTGGTGTGCGAGGCCTCGGATGTGGCATTGGGAGAGGTGGCTGCACTTTCGGTGTGATGGGACGTAGGGAGTGGTGTCACGGTGGTGTGCGAGGCCTCGGATGTGGCATTCGGAGAGGTGGCTGCACTTTCGGTGTGATGAGACGTAGGGAGTGCTGTCACGGTGGTGTGCGAGGCCTCGGATGTGGCATTCGGAGAGGTGGCTGCACTTTCGGTGTGATGAGACGTAGGGAGTGCTGTCACGGTGGTGTGCGAGGCCTCGGATGTGGCATTCGGAGAGGTGGCTGCACTTTCGGTGTGATGAGACGTAGGGAGTGCTGTCACGGTGGTGTGCGAGGCCTCGGATGTGGCATTCGGAGAGGTGGCTGCACTTTCGGTGTGATGGGAGGTAGGGAGTGCTGTCACGGTGGTGTGCGAGGCCTCGGATGTGGCATTCGGAGAGGTGGCTGCACTTTCGGTGTGATGAGACGTAGGGAGTGCTGTCACGGTGGTGTGCGAGGCCTCGGATGTGGCATTCGGAGAGGTGGCTGCACTTTCGGTGTGATGGGAGGTAGGGAGTGCTGTCACGGTGGTGTGCGAGGCCTCGGATGTGGCATTCGGAGAGGTGGCTGCACTTTCGGTGTGATGAGACGTAGGGAGTGCTGTCACGGTGGTGTGCGAGGCCTCGGATGTGGCATTCGGAGAGGTGGCTGCACTTTCGGTGTGATGAGACGTAGGGAGTGCTGTCACGGTGGTGTGCGAGGCCTCGGATGTGGCATTCGGAGAGGTGGCTGCACTTTCGGTGTGATGAGACGTAGGGAGTGGTGTCACGGTGGTGTGCGAGGCCTCGGATGTGGCATTCGGAGAGGTGGCTGCACTTTCGGTGTGATGAGACCTAGGGAGTGCTGTCACGGTGGTGTGCGAGGCCTCGGATGTGGCATTCGGAGAGGTGGCTGCACTTTCTGTGTGATGGGAGGTAGGGAGTGCTGTCACGGTGGTGTGCGAGGCCTCGGATGTGGCATTCAGAGAGGTGGCTGCACTTTCGGTGTGATGGGACGTAGGGAGTGCTGTCACGGTGGTGTGCGAGGCCTCGGATGTGGCATTCAGAGAGGTGGCTGCACTTTCGGTATGATGGGACGTAGGGAGTGCTGTCACGGTGGTGTGCGAGGCCTCGGATGTGGCATTCAGAGAGGTGGCTGCACTTTCGGTGTGATGGGACGTAGGGAGTGCTGTCACGGTGGTGTGCGAGGCCTCGGATGTGGCATTCAGAGAGGTGGCTGCACTTTCGGTATGATGGGACGTAGGGAGTGCTGTCACGGTGGTGTGCGAGGCCTCGGATGTGGCATTCAGAGAGGTGGCTGCACTTTCGGTATGATGGGACGTAGGGAGTGCTGTCACGGTGGTGTGCGAGGCCTCGGATGTGGCATTCAGAGAGGTGGCTGCACTTTCGGTGTGATGGGACGTAGGGAGTGCTGTCACGGTGGTGTGCGAGGCCTCGGATGTGGCATTCAGAGAGGTGGCTGCACTTTCGGTATGATGGGAGGTAGGGAGTGCTGTAACGGTGGTGTGCGAGGCCTCGGATGTGGCATTCGGAGAGGTGGCTGCACTTTCGGTGTGATGGGAGGTAGGGAGTGCTGTCACGGTGGTGTGCGAGGCCTCGGATGTGGCATTCGGAGAGGTGGCTGCACTTTCGGTGTGATGAGACGTAGGGAGTGCTGTCACGGTGGTGTGCGAGGCCTCGGATGTGGCATTAGGAGAGGTTGCTGCACTTTCGGTGTGATGAGACGTAGGGAGTGCTGTGACGGTGGTGTGCGAGGCCTTGGATGTGGCATTAGGAGAGGTTGCTGCACTTTCGGTGTGATGAGACGTAGGGAGTGCTGTGACGGTGGTGTGCGAGGCCTCGGATGTGGCATTCGGAGAGGTGGCTGCACTTTCGGTGTGATGAGACGTAGGGAGTGCTGTCACGGTGGTGTGCGAGGCCTCGGATGTGGCATTCGGAGAGGTGGCTGCACTTTCGGTGTGATGAGACGTAGGGAGTGCTGTCACGGTGGTGTGCGAGGCCTCGGATGTGGCATTCGGAGAGGTGGCTGCACTTTCGGTGTGATGAGACGTAGGGAGTGCTGTCACGGTGGTGTGCGAGGCCTCGGATGTGGCATTCGGAGAGGTGGCTGCACTTTCGGTGTGATGGGACGTAGGGAGTGCTGTCACGGTGGTGTGCGAGGCCTCGGATGTGGCATTCGGAGAGGTTGCTGCACTTTCGGTGTGATGAGACATAGGGAGTGCTGTCACGGTGGTGTGCGAGGCCTCGGATGTGGCATTCGGAGAGGTGGCTGCACTTTCGGTGTGATGAGACGTAGGGAGTGCTGTCACGGTGGTGTGCGAGGCCTCGGATGTGGCATTCGGAGAGGTGGCTGCACTTTCGGTGTGATGAGACGTAGGGAGTGCTGTCACGGTGGTGTGCGAGGCCTCGGATGTGGCATTCGGAGAGGTGGCTGCACTTTCGGTGTGATGAGACATAGGGAGTGCTGTCACGGTGGTGTGCGAGGCCTCGGATGTGGCATTCGGAGAGGTGGCTGCACTTTCGGTGTGATGAGACGTAGGGAGTGCTGTCACGGTGGTGTGCGAGGCCTCGGATGTGGCATTCGGAGAGGTGGCTGCACTTTCGGTGTGATGAGACATAGGGAGTGCTGTCACCGTGATGTGCGAGGCCTCGGATGTGGCATTTGGAGAGGTGGCTGCACTTTCGGTGTGATGGGACGTAGGGAGTGCTGTCACCGTGATGTGCGAGGCCTCGGATGTGGCATTCGGAGAGGTGGCTGCACTTTCGGTGTGATGGGACGTAGGGAGTACTGTCACGGTGGTGTGCGAGGCCTCGGATGTGGCATTCGGAGAGGTGGCTGCACTTTCGGTGTGATGGGAGGTAGGGAGTGCTGTCACGGTGGTGTGCGAGGCCTCGGATGTGGCATTTGGAGAGGAGGCTGCACTTTCGGTGTGATGGGAGGTAGGGAGTGCTGTCACGGTGGTGTACGAGGCCTCGGATGTGGCATTAGGAGAGGTGACTGCACTTTCGGTGTGATGAGACGTAGGGAGTGCTGTGACGGTGGTGTGCGAGGCCTCGGATGTGGCATTCGGAGAGGTGGCTGCACTTTCGGTGTGATGAGACGTAGGGAGTGCTGTCACGGTGGTGTGCGAGGCCTCGGATGTGGCATTCGGAGAGGTGGCTGCACTTTCGGTGTGATGAGACGTAGGGAGTGCTGTGACGGTGGTGTGCGAGGCCTCGGATGTGGCATTCGGAGAGGTGGCTGCACTTTCGGTGTGATGAGACGTAGGGAGTGCTGTCACGGTGGTGTGCGAGGCCTCGGATGTGGCATTCGGAGAGGTGGCTGCACTTTCGGTGTGATGAGACGTAGGGAGTGCTGTGACGGTGGTGTGCGAGGCCTCGGATGTGGCATTCGGAGAGGTGGCTGCACTTTCGGTGTGATGAGACGTAGGGAGTGCTGTCACGGTGGTGTGCGAGGCCTCGGATGTGGCATTCGGAGAGGTGGCTGCACTTTCGGTGTGATGAGACGTAGGGAGTGCTGTCACGGTGGTGTGCGAGGCCTCGGATGTGGCATTCGGAGAGGTGGCTGCACTTTCGGTGTGATGAGACGTAGGGAGTGCTGTCACGGTGGTGTACGAGGCCTCGGATGTGGCATTAGGAGAGGTGGCTGCACTTTCGGTGTGATGAGACGTAGGGAGTGCTGTCACGGTGGTGTGCGAGGCCTCGGATGTGGCATTCGGAGAGGTGGCTGCACTTTCGGTGTGATGAGACGTAGGGAGTGCTGTGACGGTGGTGTGCGAGGCCTCGGATGTGGCATTCGGAGAGGTGGCTGCACTTTCGGTGTGATGAGACGTAGGGAGTGCTGTCACGGTGGTGTGCGAGGCCTCGGATGTGGCATTCGGAGAGGTGGCTGCACTTTCGGTGTGATGAGACGTAGGGAGTGCTGTGACGGTGGTGTGCGAGGCCTCGGATGTGGCATTCGGAGAGGTGGCTGCACTTTCGGTGTGATGGGACGTAGGGAGTGCTGTCACGGTGGTGTGCGAGGCCTCGGATGTGGCATTCGGAGAGGTGGCTGCACTTTCGGTGTGATGAGACGTAGGGAGTGCTGTCACGGTGGTGTACGAGGCCTCGGATGTGGCATTAGGAGAGGTGGCTGCACTTTCGGTGTGATGAGACGTAGGGAGTGCTGTCACGGTGGTGTGCGAGGCCTCGGATGTGGCATTCGGAGAGGTGGCTGCACTTTCGGTGTGATGAGACGTAGGGAGTGCTGTCACGGTGGTGTGCGAGGCCTCGGATGTGGCATTCGGAGAGCTTGCTGCACTTTCGGTGTGATGAGACGTAGGGAGTGCTGTCACGGTGGTGTGCGAGGCCTCGGATGTGGCATTCGGAGAGGTGGCTGCACTTTCTGTGTGATGAGACGTAGGGAGTGCTGTCACGGTGGTGTGCGAGGCCTCGGATGTGGCATTCGGAGAGGTGACTGCACTTTCGGTGTGATGAGACGTAGGGAGTGCTGTCACGGTGGTGTGCGAGGCCTCGGATGTGGCATTAGGAGAGGTGGCTGCACTTTCGGTGTGATGGGACGTAGGGAGTGCTGTCACGGTGGTGTGCGAGGCCTCGGATGTGGCATTCGGAGAGGTGGCTGCACTTTCGGTGTGATGAGACGTAGGGAGTGCTGTCACGGTGGTGTGCGAGGCCTCGGATGTGGCATTCGGAGAGGTGGCTGCACTTTCGGTGTGATGAGACGTAGGGAGTGCTGTCACGGTGGTGTGCGAGGCCTCGGATGTGGCATTCGGAGAGGTTGCTGCACTTTCGGTGTGATGAGACGTAGGGAGTGCTGTCACGGTGGTGTGCGAGGCCTCGGATGTGGCATTCGGAGAGGTGGCTGCACTTTCTGTGTGATGAGACGTAGGGAGTGCTGTCACGGTGGTGTGCGAGGCCTCGGATGTGGCATTCGGAGAGGTGGCTACACTTTCTGTGTGATGAGACGTAGGGAGTGCTGTCACGGTGGTGTGCGAGGCCTCGGATGTGGCATTCGGGGAGGTGGCTGCACTTTCGGTGTGATGAGAAGTAGGGAGTGCTGTCACGGTGGTGTGCGAGGCCTCGGATGTGGCATTAGGAGAGGTGGCTGCACTTTCGGTGTGATGAGACGTAGGGAGTGCTGTGACGGTGGTGTGCGAGGCCTCGGATGTGGCATTCGGGGAGGTGGCTGCACTTTCGGTGTGATGAGACGTAGGGAGTGCTGTCACGGTGGTGTGCGAGGCCTCGGATGTGGCATTAGGAGAGGTGGCTGCACTTTCGGTGTGATGAGACGTAGGGAGTGCTGTCACGGTGGTGTGCGAGGCCTCGGATGTGGCATTCGGGGAGGTGGCTGCACTTTCGGTGTGATGAGAAGTAGGGAGTGCTGTCACGGTGGTGTGCGAGGCCTCGGATGTGGCATTCGGAGAGGTGGCTGCACTTTCGGTGTGATGAGACGTAGGGAGTGCTGTGACGGTGGTGTGCGAGGCCTCGGATGTGGCATTCGGAGAGGTGGATGCACTTTCGGTGTGATGAGACGTAGGGAGTGCTGTCACGGTGGTGTGCGAGGCCTCGGATGTGGCATTCGGAGAGGTGGCTGCACTTTCTGTGTGATGAGACGTAGGGAGTGCTGTCACGGTGGTGTGCGAGGCCTCGGATGTGGCATTCGGAGAGGTGACTGCACTTTCGGTGTGATGAGACGTAGGGAGTGCTGTCACGGTGGTGTGCGAGGCCTCGGATGTGGCATTAGGAGAGGTGGCTGCACTTTCGGTGTGATGGGACGTAGGGAGTGCTGTCACGGTGGTGTGCGAGGCCTCGGATGTGGCATTCGGAGAGGTGGCTGCACTTTCGGTGTGATGAGACGTAGGGAGTGCTGTCACGGTGGTGTGCGAGGCCTCGGATGTGGCATTCGGAGAGGTGGCTGCACTTTCGGTGTGATGAGACGTAGGGAGTGCTGTCACGGTGGTGTGCGAGGCCTCGGATGTGGCATTCGGAGAGGTTGCTGCACTTTCGGTGTGATGAGACGTAGGGAGTGCTGTCACGGTGGTGTGCGAGGCCTCGGATGTGGCATTCGGAGAGGTGGCTGCACTTTCTGTGTGATGAGACGTAGGGAGTGCTGTCACGGTGGTGTGCGAGGCCTCGGATGTGGCATTCGGAGAGGTGACTGCACTTTCGGTGTGATGGGACGTAGGGAGTGCTGTCACGGTGGTGTGCGAGGCCTCGGATGTGGCATTCGGAGAGGTGGCTGCACTTTCGGTGTGATGAGACGTAGGGAGTGCTGTCACGGTGGTGTCCGAGGCCTCGGATGTGGCATTCGGAGAGGTGGCTGCACTTTCGGTGTGATGAGACGTAGGGAGTGCTGTGACGGTGGTGTGCGAGGCCTCGGATGTGGCATTCGGAGAGGTGGCTGCACTTTCGGTGTGATGAGACGTAGGGAGTGCTGTGACGGTGGTGTGCGAGGCCTCGGATGTGGCATTCGGAGAGGTGGCTGCACTTTCGGTGTGATGAGACGTAGGGAGTGCTGTCACGGTGGTGTGCGAGGCCTCGGATGTGGCATTCGGAGAGGTGGCTGCACTTTCGGTGTGATGAGACGTAGGGAGTGCTGTCACGGTGGTGTGCGAGGCCTCGGATGTGGCATTCGGAGAGGTGGCTGCACTTTCGGTGTGATGGGACGTAGGGAGTGCTGTCACGGTGGTGTGCGAGGCCTCGGATGTGGCATTCGGAGAGGTGGCTGCACTTTCGGTGTGATGAGACGTAGGGAGTGCTGTGACGGTGGTGTGCGAGGCCTCGGATGTGGCATTCGGAGAGGTGGCTGCACTTTCGGTGTGATGAGACGTAGGGAGTGCTGTGACGGTGGTGTGCGAGGCCTCGGATGTGGCATTCGGAGAGGTGGCTGCACTTTCGGTGTGATGAGACGTAGGGAGTGCTGTCACCGTGGTGTGCGAGGCCTCGGATGTGGCATTCGGAGAGGTGGCTGCACTTTCGGTGTGATGAGACGTAGGGAGTGCTGTGACGGTGGTGTGCGAGGCCTCGGATGTGGCATTCGGAGAGGTGGCTGCACTTTCGGTGTGATGAGACGTAGGGAGTGCTGTGACGGTGGTGTGCGAGGCCTCGGATGTGGCATTCGGAGAGGTGGCTGCACTTTCGGTGTGATGGGACGTAGGGAGTGCTGTCACGGTGGTGTGCGAGGCCTCGGATGTGGCATTCGGAGAGGTGGCTGCACTTTCGGTGTGATGAGACGTAGGGAGTGCTGTGACGGTGGTGTGCGAGGCCTCGGATGTGGCATTCGGAGAGGTGGCTGCACTTTCGGTGTGATGAGACGTAGGGAGTGCTGTCACGGTGGTGTGCGAGGCCTCGGATGTGGCATTCGGAGAGGTGGCTGCACTTTCGGTGTGATGAGACGTAGGGAGTGCTGTCACGGTGGTGTGCGAGGCCTCGGATGTGGCATTCGGAGAGGTGGCTGCACTTTCGGTGTGATGAGACGTAGGGAGTGCTGTCACGGTGGTGTGCGAGGCCTCGGATGTGGCATTAGGAGAGGTGGCTGCACTTTCGGTGTGATGGGACGTAGGGAGTGCTGTCACGGTGGTGTGCGAGGCCTCGGATGTGGCATTCGGAGAGGTGGCTGCACTTTCGGTGTGATGAGACGTAGGGAGTGCTGTGACGGTGGTGTGCGAGGCCTCGGATGTGGCATTCGGAGAGGTGGCTGCACTTTCGGTGTGATGAGACGTAGGGAGTGCTGTCACGGTGGTGTGCGAGGCCTCGGATGTGGCATTAGGAGAGGTGGCTGCACTTTCGGTGTGATGGGACGTAGGGAGTGCTGTCACGGTGGTGTGCGAGGCCTCGGATGTGGCATTCGGAGAGGTGGCTGCACTTTCGGTGTGATGAGACGTAGGGAGTGCTGTCACGGTGGTGTGCGAGGCCTCGGATGTGGCATTAGGAGAGGTGGCTGCACTTTCGGTGTGATGAGACGTAGGGAGTGCTGTCACGGTGGTGTGCGAGGCCTCGGATGTGGCATTCGGAGAGGTGGCTGCACTTTCGGTGTGATGAGACGTAGGGAGTGCTGTCACGGTGGTGTGCGAGGCCTCGGATGTGGCATTCGGAGAGGTGGCTGCACTTTCGGTGTGATGAGACGTAGGGAGTGCTGTCACGGTGGTGTGCGAGGCCTCGGATGTGGCATTCGGAGAGGTGGCTGCACTTTCGGTGTGATGGGACGTAGGGAGTGCTGTCACGGTGGTGTGCGAGGCCTCGGATGTGGCATTCGGAGAGGTGGCTGCACTTTCGGTGTGATGAGACGTAGGGAGTGCTGTCACGGTGGTGTGCGAGGCCTCGGATGTGGCATTAGGAGAGGTGGCTGCACTTTCGGTGTGATGAGACGTAGGGAGTGCTGTCACGGTGGTGTGCGAGGCCTCGGATGTGGCATTCGGAGAGGTGGCTGCACTTTCGGTGTGATGAGACGTAGGGAGTGCTGTCACGGTGGTGTGCGAGGCCTCGGATGTGGCATTCGGAGAGGTGGCTGCACTTTCGGTGTGATGAGACGTAGGGAGTGCTGTCACGGTGGTGTGCGAGGCCTCGGATGTGGCATTCGGAGAGGTGGCTGCACTTTCGATGTGATGAGACGTAGGGAGTGCTGTCACGGTGGTGTGCGAGGCCTCGGATGTGGCATTCGGAGAGGTGGCTGCACTTTCGGTGTGATGAGACGTAGGGAGTGCTGTCACGGTGGTGTGCGAGGCCTCGGATGTGGCATTCGGAGAGGTGGCTGCACTTTCGGTGTGATGAGACGTAGGGAGTGCTGTGACGGTGGTGTGCGAGGCCTCGGATGTGGCATTCGGAGAGGTGGCTGCACTTTCGGTGTGATGAGACGTAGGGAGTGCTGTCACGGTGGTGTGCGAGGGCTCGGATGTGGCATTCGGAGAGGTGGATGCACTTTCGGTCTCGGATGTAACTGTACGTCAAGGGAATAATTTAGAAATATGAAGATCTTATTAATAGTACTCAGTTTTTTTATCACATCACATAATATCTCACCTGGGGTTTCAAGATCATTTTATTTGATATAGGGCTTTCGTCAAAGTAAATTATAACATCCTATTCTACTCTGTGCTGGTCATTTTATTTTATCTTATACTAGCTGTGCCCGGCCACGCGTTGCTGTGGCGAAGTCTGGTGTTATGGGAAATAAAGTATTGAGGAATTGGTGGTAGTTATGGTAAAGGGTCAAGGTTTTCCCTGACATTAAGTGCAGTCGTGTCTGAATCTGGGGGTTGGTGCTCATCTCCATTTCTAAGCCGAAGAGCCGGCGTTGTTCGTAGACTCCTTCAAGGTCATGTGGGATGACTGCATGGAGCGGCGTTACCTTCCCGCTGGAGCAGTACCTATTGATGCACTCACATTTGCATGTTTTTGAATTTGTGGGTTGGCAGAAGCTGGGGCTAACAGTGGGGGCTCTCTCCGCTCCCCCAATTCAAACCTGCAGCCTTTCAGTCCAGAAGTTCAGCAGCTCAGCGCTTTAACACGCTGCGCCATCAGGGGATATTATTTCCTAAAGGTTGTGAATATCCAATATTTCTGATTGTTTGTTTTTTTTTGTCTGTTGGAGGCAAGTATGAATGCTGCAATTAGGAAAAATGATTAGGATGTAATGGCCTTGCAGCTTTAAAGCCTGGCTGTTTCCTCCCTGAGTGAATTTTTTGTTGGGAGGTGTTATCTGGCCGTGATTGTTTCCTGTTTGGAATTCCCTTGTTTTCAGAGTGGTGTTGTTTGCGATATTTTATGTGCTTCTACTGTCTGTGGCCCTGAGAAAACAGAGGATTTGCCAGACTTTGATGATGGGAATACTTTGTTGGGAGGTATTAGCTGGCCCTGATTGTTTCCTGTGTGGAATTCCCCTGTTTTATTTAGTGTTCTGATTTTAGAGATTATATCGTTGTTTTATTATACCACATTAATTTTTATATATTCTGATTTTAGTGTTTTTGAATACTTGGAACCAGATTGCATTCATTTTCATGGTTGATCGCAACACAATAATAATAATAATAATAATAATAATAATAATAATAATAATAATAATAATAATGACTTTGGTAATACACAGTGCTTCACTCCCTTCTCAGCTTCCTTTCTGGAAGAATCCTTTCTTGGGAGGTGTTAGCTGGCCCTGATTGTTTCCTTTGTGGAATTTCCAATTTCCCTGCTTTCAGACTGTTGGTCTTTATTTACTGTCTTGGTTTTAGAGATTATATTGTTTTGCATTATTCTATCCCAGTAATTATTTCATATTAAAGTAGAATCTCACTCATCGAACATTCGCTTATACAATGTTCTGGATTATCCAATGCAGTCTGCCTTTTCATAATCAATGTTTTTGTAGTCAGTGTTTTAAATTCATTGTGATATTTTAGTGGTAAATTTGTAAATACAGTACAGTAGAGTCTCACTTATCCAACATAAACGGGCCGGCAGAACGTTGGATAAGCGAATATGTTGGATAATGAGGAATTAAGGATAACCCTATTAAACATCAAATTAAGTTATGATTTTACAAATTAAGCACCAAAACATCATGTTAGACAACAAATTTGTCAGAAAAAGTAGTTCAGTACACAGTAATGCTATATAGTAATTACTGTATTTATGAATTTAGCACCAAAATATCACGATATATTGAAAGTATTGACTACAAAAATGCGTTGGATAATCCAGAACGTTGGATAAGTGAGACTCTACTGTAATTACTACATAGCATTACTGCGCATGGAACTACTTTTTCTGTCAAATTTGTTGTATAATATGATGTTTTGGTGCTTAATTTGTATAATCATTACCTAATTTGATGTTTAATCGGCTTTTCCTGAATCCCTTCTTATTATCCAACATATTCACTTATCCTGCCGGCCTGTTTATGCTGGATAAGTGAGACTCCACTGTATATTTATAATCTTATATTATCTGCTTAGAACTGGATTATATGAGGCCCCTTCTTCACAGCTGTATAAAATGCACACTGAAGTGGATTATATGGCAGTGTGGAGTCAAGATAATCCAGTTCAAAGCAGATGATATAAGATTATAAAAGGGTTATATAGCTGTGTGGAAGGGCCTTGAGTCTACACTGCCATATAATCCAGTGCAAATTAGATAATCTGTGGAAAAGGCCTAAGTGAGGCCTAAATCTGCCTGTCCCCTAACTGAACCCTGGCTGTCCCTTGGCTGAGTGGGTTGCTAGGAGACCAAGTGGGCAGAGATTAGCCCTCTAAACTGGCAGCAATTGATAAAAACAATTATTGCTCTCCCTCTAATTAGGACTTTATTTTTCTTTTCTTTCTGTTGTATCAACCTAGAGGTGTGAATGATGGGTTGTGTTTTCAAATTTTGAGATTGGGGGGCCTGTAGTTTTGTTGTTTTGTGGGTCGCCGTGATGCCATCACTCATTTATATAGAAGATTGATATGTTCTTATTCTTGGCATTGAACCTCACACCTGAAATGCAAATTGGTTTTTTAACTCTAACATCTCCAATATGCTGTAATGCAAAGGTACAAGTAAGACTTGTTTCTAAAAGTTATTTAAAATAATTTTTTTCAAATTATTATCCCCGTTTTACATGTTTTATGAAACATAGTGTGCTAAGGAGATTACTGATCATTGCAGCATCTAGAAGATTAAATGTGGAACATTTCTTATGGACAATAAAGAATGCTCAAGCAAGAAATATGATTTGTTTTCCGTTATTTTTCAAACATTTTCTGCTTTGCCAAGGTTTTGCTACATTGACGCCACTAGAGGCTATGTAAGGACCTAGCAGTGACTGTACCCCAAACTCTATCAAAGCTAAACTCTTTATGGAAATTATAAAAATGATACTTTTTGTTTCACTTGTATTGCTTGTGGAATGTATCTATTTCTCAATGTATAAACTTGTATCAAACTAGCTGTGCCCGGCCACGCATTGCTGTGGCTATGGGAATGCTTTGTTGGCCAGGTGGAATAGCAGTGAATAGCCTTGCAGCCTCAAAGCCTGCCCGTTTTCTTCTTATGGGAATCCTTGTTTGGTGAGCTGGAATACAATGGAATAGGCTTGCTGCTTGGAAGGCTGGGAACTTGCGTTCTAGGGGAATGTTTTTTGGGCTGCTAGAGTTGCAATGAATAACCTGGCTGCTTCGAAGCCTGGCTGCTTGCTACCTAGGGGAATCTTTGGTTGGTCAGATTCAATAGTACAGAGTAGTATCGCTGCTTTAAAGCCTGGCTGTCTTCTATCAAGGTTAATCCTTTTTTGGTCTGGTTGAATTGCACTGAATAGCCTTGCAGCTTCAATGCCTGGCTGTGTTACTCCTAGGGGAAGCCTTGTTTGGTAAGCTGGAGTGGCACCCTCAATCAAAGCTGCTTTGAAGCCTGGCTACTTCCTTTGTAGGGGAATCCCTGTTTGGCCAGCTTGAATTGCACTGAATAGTATTGCAGCTTAAAAGCCTGGCCGCTTTCTACATAGGGGCATCCTTCGTTGGCCAAGTTGAATGGGATGGAGTAGCCTCGTGGCTTCAAAGCCTGGGGGTTTTCTATCTAGGGATAATCTTGGTTGGCCAGGATGAACAGCACTGAATAGCCTTGCTGCTTGTAAGCCTGGCTGCTTTCTACCTTGCAGAATCCTTGGTTGGCCAGGTTGAGTACCAATTAATAGTCTCAGTGCGGCAGGTATGAATGTTGCAATTAGCCACCTTGAATAGCATTCAGTGGCCTTGCATCTTCAAAGCCCATCTGCTTCCTGCCTAGGGGAATCCTTTCTTGGGAGGTGTTAGCTGGCCCTGCTTGTTTCCTGTCTGGAATTTCCCTGTTTTAGAGTGTTGCTCTTTATTTACTGTCCTGATTTTAGAGATTATATTGTTCTGTATTATTATATCACAGTAATTATTATATCTTATATTTATGATCTTATATCATCTTCTTATAACTGCTTAGCCCATTCTACACAAATGTATAAAATCCACACTGAACTGAAGTATATGGCAGTGTGGACTTAGAATAATCCAGTTCAAAGCAGATACTGTGGATTATCTGCCTTGGCATTCTCAGTGATATAGCTGTATGGAAGGGCCTTGAGTCTACACTGCCATATAACCCAGTTCAAATCAGATAATCTGTATTTTATATGCAGTGTGGAAGAGGCCTAACTGAACCCTGGCTATCCCCTGGCACCATTGTGGCCAAGGGGCTTACTAGGAGACAAAGTCGGCAGGGCCTAAAGGGGGCAAGGCCTACCCTTCTGACCGGCAACCAGGGCTGAAAACGGCTCTTCCTCGTCCTCTAATTTGGACTTTATTTTTCTAGGGTTTTTTGTTTGAAAGATGTAGATTGGATGATTATGTCTTTTGTAGCCAAATTTGGTGTGATTTGGTTCAGTAGTTTTGTTGTTTACTCAGTCCTACAAACATACATTACATTATATATATATATATATATACCCTGTTTCCCCGAAAATAAGACAGTGTGTTATATTAATTTTTGCTCCCAAAGATGCGCTAGGTCTTATTTTCAGGGGCTGTCTTGTTTTTCCACAAAGAAGAATTCACATTTATAGTTGAATTTTTAAAAAATGAAAATTTATTATCTACTGTACAGTAGTTGTCATCACAAACCAGCATAACCAAACTGTGGATCCTTTCAAGAATTTCTATATTATATTTTATTGCTATACTGTTTTTAAATTAGTGTTTTAATTTTCTGTTTGTATGTATATTTATGTTGTTGTTGGGCTTGTCCCTGCGTAAGCTGCCCTGAGTCCCTCCTGGGAGATGGAGGTGGGATACAAGAATAAAGTTATTATTATATTACAGTAGAGTCTCAGTTATCCAACACTTGCTTATCCAACGTTCTGGATTATCCAACGCATTTTTGTAGTCAATGTTTTCAATATATCGTGATATTTTGGTGCTAAATTTGTAAATACAGTAATTACAACATAACATTACTGCATATTGAACTACGTTTTCTGTCAAATTTGTTGTATAACATGATGTTTTGGTGCTTAATTTATAAAATCATAACCTATTTTGATGTTTAATAGGCTTTTTCTTAATCTCTCCTTATTATCCAAAATATTCGCTTATCCAACATTCTGCTGGCCCGTTTATGTTGGATAAGTGAGACTGTACTGTATTATTATTTCTTGTTACTACCTTTATTTCCATGTACAACAATCCATGGTATGTACATTTACTGATCCTGCATGCTTCCAAACAAAAATTTTACTAGGTCTTACTTTCGGGGGAGGCCTTATACTTAGCAATTCGGAAAAACCTCTACTAGGTCTTATTTTGTGGGGATGTCTTATTTTCAGGGAAACAGGGTATATATATGTGTGTGTGTGTGTGTATCCTGTTTCCCCCATGCCCCCTTTTTGCCTATGCTCCTGGGAAACAGAGATGTTACATAATTAACAAAAGAGTCCTTCAGGTTATCTCCAAGCCAGATCATATGAAATCCTTTGTGTGTGAGAGAGAGAGAGAGACAGATTATCCCTTTTCTCACCTAGGTGAGCTTAAGCTGTTTACCTGTTTGCGTCTAAAGTTGAGGGCTGCCATTCTCACAGAAGAGAAGGCTAAACAAACATGAATATATTAGTCTTCTGAATAGACAGCCAAGCTCCTGATTATCATCCTTTATCTTTACCAGCTCTTTGGAATTGTGGGAGTTGGAGCCCAAGTCACCTGGAGGGCCAAAGTTTGCCCATGCCTGTGATATACAGGCCGGGCTGTGGTGCAGCTGGTTAGTAGCCAGCTGCAATAAATCACTACTGATTGAGAGGTCATGAGTTTGAAGCAGAGGTGGTCCACCCGCCAGGCGAACGGAGGCATTTGCCTGTGGCACCATAGTCCCAGGGGTGCCCTCGAGCCCCCCGGATGATGGCACCACCCCCTGCCTCCTTCAGCTTGGGGCCGGTCATTCCCGCCACGGCCTGGTCGGGAAGCAAGGAGGGAGGCGGGTGGGCAGGCCGAAAGTTGAGCCTTTTTTGGGAAGCAGGGCCTCTCTCCTTTCTGTATGTGTGTTTGTCTACTCAAGGCACACACCTTTGGCAGAGAAGGCTAAAGGCCTTGGGGAAACACAGCTCCCTGGATTCCATAGCCATATAATACAGTAGAGTCTCATTTATCCAAGCTAAACAGGCCGGCAGAATGTTGGATAAGTGAATATCTTGGATCATAAGGAGGGATTAAGGAAAAGCCTATTCAACATCAAATTAGGTTATGATTTTACAAATTAAGCACCAAAACATCATGTTATACAACACATTTGACAGAAAAAGCAGTCCAATACACAGTAATGTTATGTTGTAATGACTGTATTTACGAATTTAGCACCAAAATATCACGATATATTGAAAACATTGACTACAAAATGGCTTGGATAATGCAGAAACTTGGATAAGCGAGGCTTGGATAAGTGAGACTCTACTGTACCTTGAACTGGATTATATGGCAGTGTAGACCCACCCACCCACCCCCACCACACAGCTGAATAAAATCCCACATTATCTGCTTTGAACTGGAATATACGGCAGACTCAAATAACCCAGTTCGAAGCAGATATTGTGGGATTTTCTGCCTTGATATTCTGGGTTATGTGACTGTGTTAAAGGGCCCACAGATAATCCAGTTCAAAGCAGATATGCTTTGCTAATTATATGTATGTATGTATATGTGTATATACAGTAGAGTCTCGCTTATCCAATGTAAACGGGCCGGCAGAATGTTGGATAAGCGAATATGTTGGATAATAAGGAGGCATTAAGGAAAAACCTATTAAACATCAAATTAGGTTATGATTGTACAAATTAAGCACCAAAACATCATGTTAGACAACAAATTTGGCAGAAAAAGTAGTTCAATACACAGTAATGCTATGTTGTAATTACTATATTTATGAATTTAGCACCAAAATATCACGTTGTATTGAATCATGGAATCATAGAACTGTAGAGTTGGAAGAGACCTCATGGGCCATCCAATCCAACCTCCTATCAAGAAGCAGGAAATCGCCTTCAAAGCACCCCTGACAGATGGCCATCCAGCCTCTGCTTAAAAGCCTCCAAAGAAGGAGCCTCCACCACGGCCCGGGGGAGAGAGTTCCACTGGTGAACAGCCCTTCTCACTGTGAGGAAGTTCTTCCTGATGTTCAGACGGAATCTCCTTCCTTTCCTGTCGTTTGAAGCCATTGTTCCCTTGCGTCCTAGTCTGCAGGGCAGCAGAAAACAAGCTCCCTCCCTCCTCCCTATGACTTACCCTCACGTATTTGTACATGGCCCTCATCATGTCTCCTCTCAGCCTTCTCTTCTGCAGGCTAAACATGCCCAGCTCTTTAAGCCGCTCCTCATAGGGATTCTTGTTCTCCAGACCCTTAATCATTTTAGTCACCCTCCTCTGGACGCTTTCCAGCTTGTCAACATCTCCCTTCAACTGTGGTGCCCAGAATTGGACCCAGTGTGATTCCAGGTGTGGTCTGACCAAGGCAGAATAGAATAAGGGGGAGCAGGACTTCCCTGGATCTAGACGCTATTCCCCTCTTGATGCAGGACAGAATCCCATTGGCTTTTTTAGCAGCCGCATCACATTGTTGGCTCATGTTTAACTTCTTCCCCACGAGGACTCCAAGGTCTTTTTCGCACACACTGCTGTCAAGCCAGGCATCGTCCCCCATTCTGTATCTTTGATTTCCATTTTTTCTGCCGAAGTGAAGTATCTTGCATTTGTCCCTGTTGAACTTCATTTTGTGAGTTTCGGCCCATCTCTCTAGTCTGTCAAGATCGTTTTGGATTCTGCTCCTGTCTTCTGGAGTGTTAGCTATCCCTCCGAGTTTGGTGTCATCTGCAAACTTGATGATCGTGCCTTCTAACCCTTCGTCTAAGTCGTTAATAAAGATGTTGAACAGAACCGGGCCCAGGACGGAGCCCTGCTGATGGCACTCCACTTGTCACTTCTTTCCATGATGAAGACGACGCATTGGTGAGAATCACCCTTTGGGTTCGTTCGCTTAGCCAATTACAGATCCACCTAACCGTAGTTTTGTCTAGCCCACATTTTACTAGTTTATTTGCCAGAAGGTCGTGGGGGACTTTGTCGAAGGCCTTACTGAAATCTAGATATGCTACATCCACGGCATTCCCTGTATCGACCCAACTCGTAACTCTATCGAAAAAAGAGATCAGATGAGTCTGGCATGACTTGTTTTTGGTAAATCCGTGTTGACTATTAGCAATGACCGCATTTGTTTCTAAGTGTTCGCAGACCACTTCCTTGATGATCTTTTCCAGAATCTTGCCTGGTATCGACGTGAGGCTGACCGGACGGTAATTGTTTGGGTCGTTCTTTTTTCCCTTCTTGAAGATAAATAGGGACCACATTTGCCCTCCTCCAATCTGCTGGGACTTCTCCCGTTGAGCACAGTCTCCATGATGCCAGAAATAAGATGGGAAATGTCTTTACCTCTGTTGCGTATTGTCTGTCCTTGTTATCTGTATAATGGCATTGAATGCTTGATGTATGTGTGTTCTGTAATCTGCCCTGATAGAGCGGAATATAAAGTGTGTGTGTGTGTGTATCCCCTATAAAGCATGCGCATGTCCTTGTGGTGTTGGCTCAGTGGAGACAATAAGGGACGCATTGTTATACTGTTCCTTCTACAGTGGCTTCCGACACACTTCCATCCACCCAGTTCTGCAAAGCATTCCTGGAAGAACGGATGAATTTTACAAACACGACGTGCTGGAGGATCAGAATCCGATGGTACCAGTTAAAGTGGCCGGCCGTGGTGCCGCTGCGCTCGCTTTTTGGCAACAAATGACACCGTAAACATCAGGGAATTTTCCCCTGTATTTAATAGTGTTTGTTTTTATGTGGCTTTGTTACCAATATTGTTTGTTCGTTTCTATTTGTTTTGTCTGTAATAAATGTAACTCATTCCTCCTCTCTTAAAAAGGAAGATCCGGAAGCCGCAGGACGGTCAGCCTGACCTTAACACGGAACCAGGAAAAATAGGGCAACGGGTTACTCATGGCCTTGCCATAGCCACGGCCTGGATTACGTGCAGTGAATAATAGGGAGGGAAGCAGGGCAAAAGGGATTTATGACGGGCGGCACCGGCCTTGAGAGCAGTCCCAGGGAGAGGGACCGGGAGGGTGAGCCGGACACAAGCTGGGCAGGAGCCAGCAGCGTGACGCAGCAGCGAAAAACGCGATGCCAATATTAGGAAGGACTTCCTGAGGGGGGAGAGGCTTGGTAGTGATGCCTGGGTGACCGATGGAGTCTCTTTCTCTGGAGGTTTCTGAGCAGAGAGTGGATGGCCATCTGTCAGGAGGGCTTGGATGGTGTCTCCTTGCCATGCAAAAGGGGGTTGGACTGGATGTCCTCTGGGGGACCCTTCTAACTCTAGGATTCTATGGCTCTATTATTATTATTATTATTATTATTATTATTATTATTATTATTATTATTTTATTGTGACACAGCAAACAAGATAGATATGCTGGATTTCGTATCACAAAATCACAAGTCGAACACTTCCCAAGTGTCTAGGACTGTGTGATGTATTTTCGGATGATGCGCGCAGATCCCAGTCGGGTGGCCTTTTGCAGTTGGGTTGGAGTCTTTGTGGGGAACAACTTGAACATGAGCCAAGCGTGTGATGCAGCAGCGAAAAAGCCAATGGCATTCTGGGCTGCATCCAAAGAAGTCAAGTGTCCAGATTGAGGGAGAAGCTCTGTAGCCCTCTTTATAGTACATTGATCAGACCACTCCTAGAATCACACTGTGTCCCATTCTGGGCAAAGCAATTGAAAAGCGATCTTGACTGTAAACCGGGAGGGGTCCAGAGGAAGAGGGAGACTCAAAGGATCCAAGGTCTGGAGATGAGGAATAATCCCTATGAGGAGCATCTGAAAGAACTGGGCATGCTTAGCCTGCAGAAGAGAAGGCTGAGAGAAGGAGACATGAGAGCCATGTGTAAATAGATGAAAGGGAGCCATAAGGAGGAGGGAACAAGCCTTGTGTTCTGGGACTTGGAGCCATGGGTTCAAATGACAAGAAAGGAGATTCCACTTGAACTTTATTAAAAAGAACTTCCTGCTGCAAGGAGAGCGACTGCCTCGGAGTCCGGTGGAAGCGCCTTCCTTGGAGGCTTTGAAACAGAGGCTAGATGGCCATCTGCCAGGGGGGCTTTGCTTGTGCTTTTCCTGCATAACGGAAGAAGGGGTTGAACTAGATGGCCCATGGGGTCTCTTTCTACTCCAAGATTCTATTATTCTACTAGCTTTGCCCGGCCACGCGTTGCTGTGGCTTATGCTTTCAGAGTGTTGCTCTTTATTTACTGTCCTGATTTTAGAGATTATATTGTTCTGTATTATTATTAATTGCTTTGAATGCAATTTCGTGCTTCTTGGCAGAATGGGGTTGGACTGGATGGCCCATGAGGCCTCTTCCAACTCTACTATTCTATGATTCTATGATTCTATATCACAGTAATTATTACATATTATTATTATTATTAAACTTTATTTGTACCCTGCTAGCATCTCCCGAAGGACTCGATGCGGCTTACAAAGGCCAAGGCCTCAACACACAATATAACAATACAAAACAAAAGGCAAATTAAAAACAATTAAAACAGTATAAACAACAAGCAGTAAACAATACGCTAAAACACAATAAAACTGGGCCGGGCCAGAGTAATGGGTACAAGATTAAAAGTGCTGATGTGACAGGTGATCTATAAGGCTTCTAGGGCAAGTGCAGAGTGCGATATGCGATCTTATAAATATTATATTTATAATCTTATATTATCTGCTTAGAACTGGATTATATGAGGCCCCTTCTTCACAGCTGTAAAATGCACACTGAAGTGGATTATATGGCAGTGTGGAGTCATGATAATCCAGTGCAAATTAGATAATCTGTGGAACAGGCCAAGGTCTAAGTCTGCCTGTCCCCTGGGCTGAGTTGGTTGCTAGGAGACCAAGTGGGCAGAGATTAGTCCTCTAACTGGCAGCAATTGGATAAAAACAATTATTGCTCTCCCTCTAATTAGGACTTTATTTTTCTTTTATTTTTGTTGTATCAACCTAGAGGTGTGGATGATGGGTTGTGTTGTCAAATTTCGAGGTTGGGGGGCCTGTAGTTTTGTTGTTTTGTTGGTCGCCGTGATGCCATCACTCATTTATATATATAGTTGGAAGCCCCCTCCCCCAATAAAGCATCTCCATTGAAAGTGCATTGGGCTGCCCCAGTGTCCTCCATCCACATGATCCTGAAAAGCCACCGTCCCAAAGGAAGCAAGGCTAAGATGGGGGGGGGGGGCAATGTGTGTGCAAAGGGATATGGGGGGGGGTCTCCTGTGCCTTGAGCCTCCCTTGACCTCTTGCCCTGCCCCTGCCCACAAAGCCAAGGGTCCCCTTGAGGCGATGGAGCAGAACTCTGCTTATGCTCTGGGGATCTCTTTCTCCAGCGGCCACATCACCCTCCTCCAGGGTGCTCACCAATGCGTCGTCTTCGTCTTGGAAAGAAGTCACGAGTGGAGTGCCACAAGCAGGGCTCCGTCCTGGGCCCGGTTCTGTTCAGGATCTTTATTAACGACTTAGACGAAGGGTTAGAAGGCACGATCATCAGGTTTGCAGACGACACAAAACTGGGAGGGATAGCTAACACTCCAGAAGACAGGAGCAGAATTCAAAACGATCTTGACAGACTAGAGAGATGGGCCGAAACTAACAAAATGAAGTTCAACAGGGACAAATGCAAGAGACTTCACTTCGGCAGAAAAAATGGAAATCAAAGATACAGAATGGGGGACGATGCCTGGCTTGACAGCAGTGTGTGCGAAAAAGACCTTGGAGTCCTCGTGGGGAGGAAGGGGAACATGAGCCAACAATGTGATGCGGCTGCTAAGAAAGCCAATGGGATTCTGTCCTGCATCAAGAGGGGAATAGCGTCTAGATCCAGGGAAGTCCTGCTCCCCCTCTTTTCTATTCTGCCTTGGTCAGACCACGTTACCTGGAATCACACTGTGTCCAATTCTGGGCACCACAGTTGAAGGGAGATGTTGACAAGCTGGAAAGCGTCCAGAGGAGGGCGACTAAAATGATTAAGGGTCTGGAGAACAAGAATCCCTATGAGGAGCGGCTGAAAGAGCTGGGCATGTTGAGCCTGCAGAAGAGAAGGCTGAGAGGAGACATGAGAGCCATGTACAAATACGTGAGGGGAAGCCATAGGGAGGAGGGAGCAAGCTTGTTTTCTGCTGCCCTGCAGACTAGGACACGGAACAATGGCTTCAAACTACAGGAAAGGAGATTCCACCTGAACATCAGGAAGAACTTCCTCACTGTGAGAAGGGCTGTTCACCAGTGGAACTCTCTGCCCCAGACTGTGGTGGAGACTCCTTCTTTGGAGGCTTTTAAGCAGAGGCTGGATGGCCATCTGTCAGGGGTGCTTTGAATGCGATTTCCTGCTTCTTGGCAGGGGGTTGGACTGGATGGCCCATGAGGTCTCTTCCAACTCTACGATTCTATGATTCTAGGGCTTGGGAAAAGTGCCGTTAAACATATCACTGAAATTTATGACACTTTTTAAAAAATGGTTTCCTGCCGGTGACTCACGGGAATTGTTTGCTTATTTCGCGAAGTCAGAGTCGTCAAGGCATTTATGGCCTTAGTCATGACTCTCCGGCTACGTCTGCCTTCCCTTAAAAGTGTGGCCGGGGAGGGGGGGGGGGGGGGCAGAGAAGCAAGTGGAGTGTGAATATATATATACCTGTGGAATAATGTCCAGGTGGGACAAAGACCCCATGTCTGTGTGAAGCAAGTCTGAATGTTACAGTTAGCAAGCTCGAATGGCATTGAGTAGCTACCCTGTTTCCCCGAAAATAAGACATCCCCAGAAAATAAGACCTAATAGAGGTTTTGCTGAATTGCTAAATATAAGGCCTCCCCCAAAAGTAAGACCTAGCAAAGGTTTTGTTTGGAAGCATGCCCGCCAAACAGGACACCAGAGAATGCAGGATAGGTAAATGTATGTACCATAAAGTGTTGTACATGGAAATATTGGTAGTAACAAGAAATCTTTGATAGGATTCACAGTCTGTCTGGTGATGCTGGTTTGTGATGACAACTACTGTACAGTATACAATAAATGTTCATTTTTTTATTCAACAATAAATGTGGATTCTTCTTCATGGAAAAATAAGACATCCCCTGAAAATAAGACCTAGAGCATCTTTGGGAACAAAAATTAATATAAGACACTGCCCTATTTTCGGGGAAACACAGTATGAAGCTTGCAAAGTCAATCAGTGAGGGTATCTGCATGGAGGTATCTTAGCAGGGGGTTGGACTGGATGGCCCATGAGGTCTCTTCCAACTCTACTATTCTATGATTCTAGGTAGTCTGTCCTCTGTTGCCTGGAGGCACCCTCTGTTTGGGAGGGGTTAACTGGCAATTTGATTGTTTGCTGTCTGGAGTTCGCCTGTTTCTGGGTGAAGTTCCTTATTTGCTGTCTTGATTCTGGAGTTTATTGTTGGAACAGTCACACTTGCATCAAAAAAACGAGGGTTCTTTCTCTAACCCTGGAGATAGATAGATAGATAGATAGATAGATAGATAGATAGATAGATGTTGTGTATATAATATATGTGTGTGTTTATGTGTCCAATGGACAGATACATATAAGTGGAGGTATATATACACTTCTAAGGGCCCCTGGTGTCACAGTATGTTAAAGCGCTGAGCTGCTGAACTTGCGGACCAAAAGGTCCCAGGTTCAAATCCCAGGAAAGGAATGAGCGCCCGCTGTTAGCCCCAGCTCCTGCCAACCTAGCAGTTCGAAAACATGCCAATGTGAGTAGATAAATAGGTACCGCTCCGGCAGGAAGGTAACAGTGCTCCATGCAGTCATGCCAGCCACATGACCTGGAGATGTCTATGGACAATGCCGGCTCTTAGAAATGGAGATGAGCACCAACCCCCAGAGTCAGTCACAACTGGACTTAACGTCAGGGGAAAACCTTTACCTTTTATATATACACTCCACTTGCCTCATTTCCAACAGACCTCTGAAGATGCCGTTAGCCACGGATGCAGGTGAAAAGTCAGGACAGAGTGCTGCTGGAACATGGCCGTACATCCCAGAAAACCTACAGCACCCCAATGATTCCGGCCATGAAAGCCTTCAACAACTTCCTGACTATAGGAGCTGTTCAGCAGTGGAACTCTCTGCCTCAGAGTCCAATGATGGAGTCTCCTTCTCTGGAGGTTTTGAAGCAGAGACTGGATGGCTGTCTGTTGGGAGGGCTTTGATGGTGCTTTTCCTGCATAACAGCAGAAAGGGGTTGGACTAGATGTCCTTTGGGGTCTCTTCCAACTCTAGGATTCTATGAAATGTACCTGCTCCGTAACACATTGTCAAATCACCCCAGAACATCATATCACGCGCCATCCTCATCCGTTGATCATGTCCCG
Organism: Anolis carolinensis; assembly: GCF_035594765.1. Lineage (NCBI taxonomy): Eukaryota > Metazoa > Chordata > Lepidosauria > Squamata > Anolidae > Anolis > Anolis carolinensis. The sequence goes on along the minus strand of NC_085846.1, from coordinate 674,947 downwards.
AAAAGAATGACAAACATAAAACCAAATGCAGAAGCAACTGTCAAAATGCGACAAGCTCTGAAAGGTTTCCGGGTACGCGGGGCGCATAAAATGATGCGGCAACTGGATCCAGCCTTGAGCCTGATACGTGTGGTCTAGGCCAGTATTGGCCAGTGGGCCGGCCCCAGTTCTCCCAGTGGGGCCGTGGTTTTGTGGGAGAGAGAGATGCCCTTTCCATGGGGGTCCGGGCCCCGTGGCCTGGCTTGGAGTGAGCACGAGCCCCCCGCTGGGCTTCAGGGTGGGTGGGGGTCCATCCACACTGCTATACAAAATCCCAGAATACTTGTATCTACACAAACAGAAGATGGTCTGTGCACAAAGAAAATATATCCAAATAGCATCTAGTATTACTAGATGTGCCCGGCCACGTGTTGCTGTGGCGTTGTCTGGTGGTGAGAAATTGTTGAGGTGGTGGTGGTATTGAATGTCTGTTGTATGGTTGTCTTTATGTTTAGTATGCACACTGAAGTGGATTATATGGCAGTGTGGAGTCAAGATAATCCAGTTCAAAGCAGATAATATAAGATTCTAAATGGGTTATATAGCTGTATGGAAGGGCCTTGAGTCTACATTGCCATATAATCCAGTTAAAATCTGATAATCTGTGGAAGAGGCCTAAGTGAGGCCTAACTGTGCCTGTCCCCTGGGCTGAGGAGGTTGCTGGGAGACCAAGTGGGCGGAGCTTAGCCTTCAAACTGGCAGCAATTGGATAAAAACTATTATTCCTCTCCCTGTAATTAGGACTTTATTTTTCTTTTCCTTTTTGTTGTATCAACCTAGAGCCGTGGATGATGGGTTGTGTTGTCAAATTTCGAGGTTGGGGGGCCTGTAGTTTTGTTGTTTTGTCCGCTGCCCTGATGCCATCACTCTTTTATATATATAGACTAGCTGTGCCCGGCCACGCGTTGCTGTGCCAAAGTGGTGGTATTGGTTAAAAATTGTTGTGTAATTTTTATTTGACGTTATTTGTATTTTTAATTAATTTTATTGTAAGTTATCTTTTTATTTATTATATTTTATTTTCTTGTATTATTTTGTTATTTTCTGTTATTATAGTATTTTATTGTATTACTCTTTTAGTGTTTTTAATTATTTTTTAGTGTTTATTATTATTTTTTATTGGGTTGCTAGGAGATCAAGTTGGAGGAGCTTAGCCTTCTAACTGGCAGCAATTGGATAAAAGCAATTATTCCTTTCCCTGTAATTAGGACTTTATTTTTCTTTTCTTTTTGTTGTATCAACCGCTGTGATGCCATCACTCTTTTATATATATAGATTAAAGTTCCCCGTACAAAGCTCAATTTGGCAGTACCAGACAAAATGAAAAGGAGCAACAGCTCTAACACCAAAGTTATCCAAGTCTGATATTGGTTCCAAAGTATATAGGCTTCAGGGATACAAAGTCAATGAAAATATCTTCCAAACAAAGTAAACAGACGGTTGGTCATGTTGCTGTATGATAAAAATGGAGCCCCGCTCTCAAGAAAGTCTTTGTAAGTAAAGTCCAAATAAAGTCCCAAGTCTACAGGGGTTCCCGGGTATTTTTGTACCCTGTTTCGGGGAGAAAATCCCCTTTTTCAGGAGTTGGTATACTCAGCAAGAATGAATTATTATAGGTGCCTAATGGATTGCAAGGAGTGACTCTGCTTGTGGTGATTTCAACTCCATCCACACTGCCATGTCATACTGAATGCAGCTGGACTGCCCTGAACCAGACTCACGTATTTCCTTGAGTCGCAGTTGGATTGAACCAGATTCCCATATTTCCTTGAGTCTCATGCGCTATCGAATCAAATGCCTACCTCAATTTTTGAAACACCTGAAGCCAAGAAAAGCATTTGCTGCCGAATGTAATGCAAAAAGTGCACTCTTTGTAAAAAGACCATTACTGTTGGTGCCTGCTTGGAATTCCTTCTTGAAAAGCGAAAGAGTTATGACACCAATGGAAAAGGAAAGCCTGAGATGCATCTATGCGGCAGGCTGAACCCACTGTCACTGCCTTGGTTCAATGCTACCCTGTTTCCCCTAAAATAAGACATCCCCAGAAAATAAGACCTAGTAGAGGTTTTGCTGAATTACTAAATATAAGGCCTCCCCTGAAAGTAAGACCTAACAAAGTTTTTCTTTGGAAGCATGCCCGCCGAACAGAACACCAGAGCATGCAGGTTCGGTAAATGTACATACCAGAATGTTGTACATGGAAATAATGGTCGTAACAAGAAATTCTTGATAGGATTCATAGTTTGGTTATGCTGGTTTATGATGACAACTACTGTATATAATATTCATTTTTTTTGTTCAACAATACATGTGAATTCTTCTTCATGGAAAAATAGGACATCTCCTGAAAATAAGACCTAGAGCATCTTTGGGAGCAAAAAATAATATAAGACACTGTCTTATTTTCGGGGAAACACGGTATGGAGTCCTGGAAGACATAGTTTTACAAAGTCTTGAATCTCCTACATTGGAAACTGGATGGCTATCTGTCCAGAATGCTTTGATTGTCCTTTTCCTGCATATGAGTCTATGTTTCCTCTGCCAAAGGATGCTGATGCCTCACCAAACTACAAATCCCAGGATTATTTATTTATTTGTTTGTTTGTTATTTCCATCGTTTCTATCCCGCCCTTCTCACCCGAAGGGACTCAGGGCAGCTCACAATCTGGCAAAATTCAATGCCAATATACAATACAAAAAGATAAAAAACCTAAGCAATTAAAACAATTAAATAATTTAACAAAATACAATAAATAGATTTAAAACCATCTATTTATATAAAAGGGTAATGAAATTTCGTCCTAGGACAAAACAACAAAACTACAAATCCCAGAAACACTAAACTTGGCAGGACAACCCCTCATCCATGCCTCTACGTTCATACAACAAAAAGCTCCAGCTATTCCAGAAAACAGCCAGGCTTTGAGACTGCAAGGCTATTCACTGCTATTCCATCTGGCCAACAAAGGATTCCCATAAGCCACAGCAACGCGTGGCTGGGAAAAGCTAGTCTATATATATAAAAGGGTAATGACATTTCGGCCTAGGACAAAACAACAAAACTACACATCCCAGAAACACTAAACTTGGCAGCACAACCCCTCATCCATGCCTCTACGTTCATACAACAAAAAGAAAACAAAAATAAAGTCCTAATTAGAGGGAGAGGATGAATTGTTTTTATCCAATTGCAGCCAGTTAGAAGGCTAAGCTCTGCCCACTTGGTCTCCTAGCAACCCACTCGGCCCAGGGGACAGGCAGAGTTAGGTCTCACTTAGGCCTCTTCCACACTGCCTATAAAATACAGATTATCTGATTTGAACTGGATTATATGGCAGTGTAGACTCAAGGCCCTTCCACACAGCTATATAACCCATTTATAATGGACTTAATGTCAGGGGAAAACCTTTACCCTTGACCTTAACTACTACCAATTCCTCAATACTTTATTTCCCATACCACCAGACTTCGCCACAGCAACGTGTGGCCGGGCACAGCTAGTACATTATAAAATGCTTGAGCCATTCGTCCACAAGACCACAAGGATTGAATAGCATTGAGCTGGGGCCATTCAATTAGAGACGGTGTCCCTCAAATCGGGGCTCCAGTTGCCCCTCCTGAAGCAGCATCTCCTTTGGCCTTGGCTCAGCATTGAGATCACCGTGCGACTCTAATGCATACTCTAATTCTGGCCGTCATTTGGCCAAGAAAAGGTGAGCATTAGATTTGAGTTAATGGGGTTATATGCAAGCCTAGACTCATAGAGTCCACGTCAATGCAGCTAAACTTTGAGTCAGTAGGGTTCCATGCCCGTGTGGACTCATATAATCCAAGTCAGTGCAGCTAAATTTCACTCTGAAAGGGCACTCATATTGTTGGAAAAATGTCGTCCTGTACTGCTTAAGTCTCCATGGTTAGATGGGAAGCCTAGAAAAGAGTTAGGGACACCTTCCCCAGTTCCATGCATGCTTTGATTAGGCTTCACTATTGTCTCCTCCCTCATGTCCTGTTTAGGTCAACCCACCCCTTTGATGCTTTAGAAATGTGAGGGCTTTGACGTAACTTCCCCAATTTGGCTATTGGAATGTTTATGGCCCTAGAGAAGAAGCAGCCCACGAGGCTTGGTCGCCATTCCTGCTTCCTGCTTTGTTCCAGAGAGAGGACGCACTCTGTCCGCTCTACTAGTCAAGATGTAGCTACCTAGAGCTTTGTTATTTTAATCCATCTATGTGTATTAGAACAAGATAGAGGTGGGAGGAGGTGGGTTTTAGGTGATTGATGACATTGTAGCTAAGGCCCCATATAGACGGGCAGTAGTGCTAGACTCTTGTATTCAGAACAATAAAGACGTCTAGTATCTTCATTTCCTGTGCGTCTTGGTGTATTCTTTCAAGAGAAGACTAAACCCATGGCAACACAGACGGAGCAAAGGACCCTTCCACCAAGTCAATGCAGTTCAACTTCGCTCTGAAAGTTCACTACCCATGTTTCCCTGAAAATAAAACAGTGTCTTATATTAATTTTTGCTTCCAAAGATGTGCTACGGCTTATTTTCAGGGGGCGTCTTATTTTTCCATGAAGAATAATTCACATTTATTGTTGAACAAAAAATGAATATTTATTATATACTGTACAGTGGTTGTCATCACCTCACCTTACTTCACTTCACTTTATTTCTTAAATAGTCGCTCTCCACCAGAGTGTTCCAAGCGACTTACAATTTAAAATATCATTCCACAATATGAAAAATATTCAACATAAAAACATTCAACAGTGACTATTTGGCAAATTAGATCTGATTTACTTAAATGCACAGTCAAACAGCCAAGTCTTGAGTGTCATCACAACCCAGCATAACCAGACAAACTGTGAATCCCATCAAGAATTTCTTGTTACTTCCAATATTTCCATGTACAACACTTTATGGTACGTACATTTACTGATCCTGCATGCTCTGGTGTTCTGTTCGTTGGGCATGCTTCCAAACAAAACCTTTGCTAGGTCTTACTTTTGGGGGAGGCCTTATATTTAGCAATTCAGCAAAACCTCTACTAGGTCTTATTTTCAGGGGATGTCTTGTTTTCGGGGAAACAGGGTATATGGCAAGGCAGAAGAGTTGTGTCAATAGGGTTATAGTCGTAAGTAAGTAAGTAAACTTTTACTTTCTCCCGAAAGGGACTCAGGGCAGTTTCCAATATAAAATCAGCATAAAACATTGTACAATAAAACACCTATATGCCGGTGTGGACTCATATAGCCCAAGTCAATGCAGATAAACTTCAAGTCAATAGGGTTATATGCTGGCGTGAACTCGTATAGTCCAAGTCAATGCAGATAAACTTCACTCTGAAAGTGCATTACCCATGTTTCTCCGAAAATAAGACAGTGCCTTATATTAAATTTTGCACCCAAAGATGCTCTAGGTCTTATTTTCAGGGGATGTCTTGTTTTCAGGGAAACAGGGTATATGGCAGGGCAGAAGAGTTGAGTCAATAGGGTGATATGCCGGTGTGGACTCATATAGTCCAAGTCAATGCAGATAAACTTTACTCTGAAACCGTACTATATGGCAGGGCAGATGGGGCCTCGATGGGGGTCCCGTCCCCACCGACCTCCCCCAAGGGCCACCCTCATCGCATGCCCCCTCCCCAAATGACTTACCCCCCATTGCGGCCAGGCCGAGGCAGAGGGCCAAGAGGGTCAGCCCCATCCTCCAGTCATTGGGGCTCATGGGCGGGGAGGGTCCCAAAGGGGCCGCGGAAGGTTGTGATCCCAAGGAGAGCGAGAGCGGGGCTGCGGTGGCTTCCTTTGCTCAGCGCCTGGGAAGGATTGGAGCCAGAGCTGCTGAGGAAAGGATGCCGAGAGGAGGAGGAGGAGGAGGAGGAGGAGGAGGAGGTGGAGGTGTTGCCCAACCTGAGGATCCCAGTCCAAAGGGAGGAGGAGGAGGAGGAGGACAAGGAGGAGGGTGGGGTGGCTGGCACCTGCAGGGATGGCCAAAGAGGGGCCTGGTCAGTGGCCCGGGCAGCTGGGCCCCAAGGGGGAGAGCGGTCAAGGGCCCAGAGGGGTCCCGTGCCCCATGGGGGAAATGGGGAAGGGGAGCGGGACCCCTTCTCCTGAAGGGCATGTGTCCCAAATTGGCACTTAGACCGCCCAGTGCAAATAAACCTGGGCAAATATTTGCCAGAAAGGAGTCTTGAAGCTGGGCTGGGCACCTCCCTTGAAAAGGTGAGAAAGAAAAAGAAAGAAAGAGTCAGAGAAAGGAAAAGAAAGAGAGAGTCAGAGAAAGAGAAGGAACGAGGAACCACCAAAAAAAATCCCCAACGGACAGACAAGAGGCAAGAAGGGTGTGAGAGGAGGGGATGGCGCAAGGACGGCCACTCCGTGCCCGGGTGCCATGGCGCTCGCTTGCACAACACAAACAAGCAGGTGCAAGAACCAAAGCGTTGCTAATTGCCACTTCTGCTCCCCTTCTTATTGTCCGGAGGAACTTGAGAAGGGCAAGAGCCTCCCTCTGCCAGCGCACCAGAATGGCTCACAAGTGGCGTCACTCGCACGGACGTGGTGGGAAAGTGCAAACGTGGAGGAGCCGGACACTGAGCTCCATCCTTCTCACGCTTCCACTTTCCTCAATGGTGCTGCATTTAGGAAAAGGCCACACCAGGCATGGGCCAACTTCAGCCCTCCGGGTGTTTTGGACTGCAACTCCCACAATTTCTAACAGCCGGCAGGGGATGCGGAAAAGCCAAAACATATTGGAAAAAGATAAGAGAAATCTTACAAAAAATGTTAGACATAAAAATCCCAATGAAACCAGAGTTATTTTTATTAGGCATATATGGGGCCTCGGGTGGCACAGTGTGTTAAAGTGCTGAGCTGCTGAACTTGCAGACCAAAAGGTCCCAGGTTCAAATCCCGAGAGCGGAATGAGCACCCGCTGTTAGCCCCAGCTCCCGACAACCTAGCAATTCGAAAACATGCCAATGTGAGTAGATCAATAGGTACTGCTCCGGCGGGAAGGTAACCCTGGCGCTCCATGCAGTCATGCCTTTGGCCACATGACCTTGGAGGTGTCTACGGACAATGCCGGCTCTTCAGCTTAGAAATGGAGGTGAGCACCAACCCCCAGAGTCAGACATGACTGGACTTTACGTCAGGGGAAACCTTTACCTTTACTATGATCAAATAATAATAATAATAATAATAACTTTATTTTTATACCCCACCCCATCTCCCCGAAGGGACTCGGGGCGGCTTACATGGGGCCTAGCCCGAAAAGACAATCAATATCAATAGCACGACTATAAAACAATTATACCAGTAAAACATCAATAGCAATAAAACAATCATTAAAATCAGCAAAAAGCATACAAAAAAACATACAATATTAAAACAGGAGACTAATTCATAAAATCCAAAATGGAAGAAAATAAAGATAAGCTCATTTTCCTTTTAACAACAGCTGCAAGGATATGCTACGCCAAACTTTGGAAAAACAAGGAGATACCAGAGGAAGATGAGTGGCTGAAAAAAGTCCAAGTCCAGAAATATAGATAGACTCACCTTCTAATTAGCTGAAAGTAAGGAGAACCTGATGAAAGAAACAGACAGGAGTAGGGTTACAGATTACTTTAAACAAAACAAAAAATTAAAGATACTGATGTAAGCACATACATCTATATATATAAAAGAGTGATGGCATCACGGCGACCCACAAAACAACAAAACTACAGGCCCCCCAACCTCGAAATTTGACAACACAACCCATCATCCACGGCTCTAGGTTGATACAACAAAAAGAAAAGAAAAATAAAGTCCTAATTAGAGAGAGAGGAATAATTGCTTTTATCCAATTGCTGCCAGTTAGAAGGCTAAGCTCCTCCAACTTGGTCTCCTAGCAACCCAATAAAAAATAATAAAAAACACTAAAAATAATTAAAAACACTAAAAAATTAATACAATAAAATACTATAATAACAGAAAATAACTAAAAATAATACAAGAAAATAATAAAATATAATAAATAAAAATATAACTTACAATAAAATTAATAAAAAATGAAAATAACGTCAAATAAAAATTACACAACAATTTTTAACCAATACCACCACCACTTTGCCACAGCAACGCGTGGCCGGGCACAGCTAGTTTATATAGATGTGAATAAAGTGAAAACAAAGGAAAGAGAAATCAGGAAATAAATAGGAAAAATCCCTAACAAATTAATAAAGAAAATTAAGGAGAAAATTACTCTTGAAAAACCAGAGTCAAGGAAAGAAGACATGGAGAAAAAAGATAGGAGGAGGATATGGAAGATGGAAAAGGGAAAAACCTCAGAGATGATGTTTTGTGAAGTCAACGTCCAACCAGAATATGACTTGCCTATCTTCTCTGTTCTTTTTAATCACTTTTTTTCTTTTGCCCTTTCTTACTTTCTCACACGATATCTTTTTATTTCTATCTGTCTTTTCTTCCCTATCTTCTCCTCTATCTTCTCCTCTATCCTTATTTCAACTCTTCAACTCTTTTTATGACTTTAACCTGTCATCTTTTATTCTTGCAAATAAAGTTTCAATAAATATTAATATTTTAAAAAGGGCCCGGGCTGTGGCGCAGGCGGGAGAGCAAGCCAGCTTCAACCAGCTGCAATGAATCACTCTGACCAGGAGGTCATGAGTTCGAGGCCCGCTCGGAGCCTATGTTTGTCTTGTCTTTGTTCTATGTTAAAAGGCATTGAATGTTTGCCTATATGTGTCATGTGATCCGCCCTGAGTCCCCTTTGGGGTGAGAATATAAATGCTGTAAATAAATAAATAAAAAGGAATTGTGGGAGTTGAAGTCCAAAACACCTGGAGGGAGGGCTGAAGCTGACCCACTCTGGGCTCTTCCATTGAAGACGGACACAGGCTGGAATGACCCCCACCCACCCACCCCCAAACCCGGAAAGGCCCGGGCTTCCTTCCCAGGCACCTGCCTCTCCCTTGTGCATTGTGTATTGTGTGCGCATTGTGCGCGTGCATTACATCAAACTCCAACTGATTACGCTCCAGAGTTGGAGAAGAAAGGGCCTAATCTCTTGGCGGCCTTGCAGACATCAGTCTGGGCCCTGTTTGTGCTCAATAGGGAACCAGCGCCAGGCCCGCATTGCGGGGTGTGTGTTTGTATAAGGAGCAAAAGGGCCCGACCCCCAGGGCTGGCTGGCTGGCTTGCCATGCTTAACTCCCCTTTGACCCCACATTTGTGCCGGTTGCGGGTTGTGGGCGTAGCTTTCTTGGCACCTTCTGGGAGATATGGCTTAGGCTGAGCGCCGATGTTGTGTTTGTGGGCACTGTTTACCTAATAGGAGCAGCACGACGAGCACAGGAGCTAAAAATAGGGCTGCCAGGATGAGTGTATGCCGTTGGCCGGCCTCCCAAGGAGCTGCCCATCCATGCCACCTTTGCCCTCCATCATCGGTGGTTCTTCTAGGCCCAATGGAAGGCCAAAAGGACAAGAAGCCCAGACAATCGTCTTGACTCCTTGAGGAACAGGGATCAAGGACTGCAATGTGACTAGGACACAGGGCTTGACCCCAGGGCAGCAACAGACAGTGGACCGTTGTAGATCTCTTTCCTTTTTTCTAGGAATCCAAAATGGTACCTGCTACTCCTTGGTGAGGAATCCAAAGTGCTCGGCCTGGGCTCCAAAGCTGCAGGCGACTGCAGGTCCCAAGAGAAGAAGGTCCCAAGAAAGAAAGGTCCCAAGAAAGGAAGATCTCAGGAACAGGAAGGTCCCAGGAGAGGAAGGTAACAGGAGAGAAAGGTCCCAAGAAAGAAAGGTCCCAAGAGAGGAAGATCTCAGGACAGGAAGGTCCCAGGAGAGGAAGGTCCCAGGAGAGGATGGTCCCTGGAGAGGAAGGTAACAGGAGAGAAAGGTCCCAAGAAAGAAAGGTCCCAAGAGAGGAAGATCTCAGGACAGGAAGGTCCCAGGAGAGGAAGGTCCCAGGAGAGGATGGTCCCTGGAGAGGAAGGTAACAGGAGAGAAAGGTCCCAAGAAAGAAAGGTCCCAAGAGAGGAAGATCTCAGGACAGGAAGGTCCCAGGAGAGGAAGGTCCCGGGAGAGGAAGGTCCCGGGAGAGGAAGGTAACAGGAGAGGAAGTCCCAGGAGAGGAAATTCCAAGAAAGAAAGGTCCCAAAGTCCCAAGAGGGGAAGGTCCCAGGAGAAGAAGGTCCTAGGAGAGGAAGGTCCCAGGAGAGGAAAGTCCAAGAAAGAAAGGTCCAAAGACAGGAAGGTCCCAGGAGAAGAAGGTCCCAAGAAAGAAAGATTCCCAAGAGAGGAAGATCTCAGGACAGAAAGGTCCCAGGAGAGGAAAGTCCCAGGAGAAGAAGGTCCCAGGAGAGGAAGGTCCCAAGAAAGAAAGGTCCCAAGAGAGGAAGATCTCATGAGAAGAAGGTCCCAGGAGAGGATGGTCCCAGGAGAGGAAAGTCCAAGGAAGAAGGTCCAAGGTCCCAAGAAAGAAAGGTCCCAAGAGAAGAAGATCTCAGGACAGGAAGGTCCCGGGAGAGGAAGGTCCCAGGAGAGGAAGGTAAAAGGAGAGGAAGGTCCCAAGAAAGTAAGGTCCCAAGGTCCCAAGGGAGGAAGACCCCAGGAGAAGAAGGCCCCAAGATAGGAAGGTCCCAAGAAAGAAAGGTCCCTGAAGAGGAAGAGCCCAGAAGAAGAAGGTCCCAGAAGAGAAAGGTAACAGGAGAGGAAGGTCCCAAGACAGGAACGTCCCAAGAAAGATCCCAAGAATGAAAGGTCCCAAGAGAGGAAGATCCCAGGAGAAGAAGGTCCCAGGAGAGGAAGGTAAAAGGAGAGGAAGGTCCCAAGAAAGAAAGGTCCCAAGAAAGTAAGGTCCCAAGGTCCCAAGAGAGGAAGATCCCAGGAGAAGAAGGTCCCAGGAGAAGAAGGCCCCAAGAGAGGAAGGTCCCAAGAAAGAAAGGTCCCTGAAGAGGAAGAGCCCAGAAGAAGAAGGTCCCAGAAGAGAAAGGTAACAGGAGAGGAAGGTCCCAAGACAGGAACGTCCCAAGAAAGATCCCAAGAATGAAAGGTCCCAAGGTCCCAAGAGAGGAAGATCCCAGGAGAAGAAGGTCCCAGGAAAGGAAGGTCCCAAGAGAGGAAGATCTAGGACAGGACCGTCCCAGGAGAGGAAGCTAACAGGAGAGGAAGTCCCAGGAGAGGAAGGTCCCACCGTATGACCCGCCTACCTTGGACTTCCCCTGGAGACCTTGATCAAGGAAAGAGGTAGCTCACAGAAGTTCATAGAATCCTAGAGTGGGAGGAGACCCCAAGGGCCGTCCAGTCCAACCCCCTTCCTGCCATGCAGGTCAAGGACAACCCGATCCCTCCTGACAGATAGAGAGAATGAGACTCCACCATCCTACGAGGCTGGACACTCCCCATGGGGCAGCTGGGACCGGGAGCAAATATCTGCCCCTTCCTTAGAGAAGCCTAGGGTCGGAAGGACCCCCCAGAGGCCATCTAGTCCAACCCTATTGGGCCGGATCCAGGATCTTCCAGCCACAGCTTCCCTGGAGAAGTCCAGGTGTCTAGAGATGAATAGGTCTATGGCCAAACCGCCCTGTCTGTCGAGACGTTCCTCCTAAAGGCCCGTGGATGCCTGCCCTCTTTCGGGGGCTCCTCTTTCAGGGCCGAAGGGAGAGATGGAGGAGACCCCAGCACCCCCCCCCAATTGCAAAGGGGAGGGGGCAGCTCTGAGAGGACCTCGTCCAGAGCAGCCTCGACGCTTTCTCTTGGCATCGCAGCCCCTTTGAAGGCTGGCGGCTCCATGCCGGGGCCTCGCTCTCTATCGCGGGACAGATAAAGCCACAAACAGGTTTCGCTGGAAGGCAAAATGTTTATTTAACAGGGATTTGATTGGTGTCATATTCAGGTAAGGAGCCAGTTCCCAGGCAACTCCAAGGCCAAGGAGAGGAGGGGGCAAATAATAATAATAATAATAATAATAATAATAATAATAATAATAATAATAATTTGCAGCCCAGGAGCAAGCCATCAGAACAAAGGCAATTAAGCCCAAGAACGAAAAATCAGCTGATGACCCAAAATGCAGACTTTGCAAGGAAACCAATGAAACCATTGATCATATCCTCAGCTGCTGTAAGAAAATCGCACAGACAGACTACAAACAGAGGCACAACTATGTGGCCCAAATGATTCATTGGAACTTATGCCTCAAGTCCCACCTCCCAGTAGTAAAGAACTGGTGGGATCACAAACCTGCAAAAGTAGTGATTTTGTGATACAAAATCCAGCATATCTATCTTGTTTGCTGTGTCATAATAAAATGATAATAATGATAATAATACTTTATTTGTATTCCGCCCTATCTATCTATCTCCCTCCCCAAGGGAACTCAGTGTGGATTCCAACATACAACGGCAAACATTCAATGCCTCTATAGAACAAATACCGACATAAAATCCCAGAGAAATCCTGCGTATGGAAACAACATTAAAAACCTAACATCAAATTGAAACCTAACATCAGTAAATTCAATCTTGCATCAATAAATTCAGCTAGGCGTAGTCAAAAAAATTATATAACAGCATAAAATCTAAGCAAACACACAGGTTAATTTACAACAGCCAACTAGACTTCACAACACAGTGTGGGTTGGTTGTGTAGTCAAACAATGGCCATTGGGCTGGCATGGACCAGGAGAGCCCTAGGAGAGTCCAAATCTGAAATGATCTTCAGCCAAATGAAGAAGATCCACGCAGGTTGAAGGCAAGCAGACAGAGATTTTATTCAATATCTGAGAAATAAGCACCACAATAAAAGTTCAAAGCATAGAACACAATATGTATATTAGAGCATCATATACATAATAATGTTAACAATAATACAAATAATAATGCAACTGATGACCAAACTCAGTCAGCTGTAGTGGCACACAGTCGTAACTTACAGAATATAAGGATTTATAGACTGCAGTCATCCAGATTTAAATGCTATACAGAGCAGTTTTCAGTATAAAACATATATCAAACATATATCAACCAGACTCCAACTAAAATTTGTTAGCAACACAATATGTTTACATTCAGTCTCTCCAAAATGTTATGTAATATGCTGTTGTTGTCGACCGCGTTTTAGGGGGATCGGGCCCCTTAAGGAGAGAGCCGATCCGGTCCTGAGAGAACGGACCTTGGCGGAGCCAATAGGAAAATATGAGCCGCAATACAACCTGGAGCCGAAATGAAGAAGGTCCGCCAAAGTTGAAGGAAAATCCGCCAAGGAGTCTTTATTGAGCGATTCAGCTGAAAAGGACTCTAGTAGTGATCATTCAGTCTACTAGGGTCCCATATAACCAAAATAAAGCCATATTTATACAATGTTTCAGTCTGACAGCCCCTTGAATTTCCCGCCCCGCTCCCCCGCCCATCTGATCACGGATAGGCTAGAGGGTTGAACGAGGCGGGCTTTCGTTTCCCGCCTTGCTCTGCTGGCCCAATAGGGAGCTGCTTTTTGTCCCCACTCGGGCCAATCAGAGAGGAGAAGGCGGGAGTTATTGAAACAATGGAGTGACTGAGCAGGAAGGATCAGATTAATTCCTGCCCGGCCGAATTCTAAAGGGATTAATGACAGCAATCAGGGGTCCCTGTCACGTACACTGACTTCAGATATGCCTCGGGGCGTCAGAGGTGGAAGTAAGGATGGGTGGCAATGGGCCCAGCAGGGCGCCTTCCTGAAGTGTCCTGGTTTTCCTTTTTGGAGGAGATATGACAATGTTTGCCTTGAGGGCGAATCACCTTTAGGTCAAAATACTCCGAATTCGGCGACTCAAGCCCTATATTGTCCATGCAATCTGAATCTGATTAGGTTAAGCGGCAGCGGATTAACCTTTTGTTTTTTTTTGGGAGGGTAAACCTGGGTCATAGGAAATGGGGCTGGTCCTGGGGTTCAAGTGGAGTTTCGAAATATTCCCTATCTGATTTCATGACTTGGCAATTACATGAAATAAAATGAAAAATAAAGTTGGAATATAAACCCAGCTGGGAAAAATACATATTTTCCGGGGATCCCAAAGAGTACAAATACATATAGGCAGATAGATAGATTTCAAGGAAGTAAGGGAGAATCCATAGAGGTGGGTTACATTGCATAAAGGGGAATCATGAATGATATAAACAATTTGAAAACATTTGATAAGAACGAAGTTCACAACATCTGGGGAACCCAATATGGAAATTCATAAAAGTGGAGTTTTAGCAGCATGATTTCACAATTCATGAAGTTAGCCCAACGATTAGAAATTCATACAACAGTGATTCATGAGGGTGTCCAGGTACATAGAATATGAAAATTCACTGATACATTGGGAAAAGAGTTCATCTGCGGTGGAAGGAATTCATAGAAATAGCATGGGGAAGAGTGTCAGGACCCAGGCTGCAAGGCACCAATAACCATACACAGAGGCCAGAATCTATCTAATATCTTTATTGAAGGAATATATAAAGTTAATAAAAGCAAGTGTATGAAATAGTCCAGGAGTAGACCTTTCAGGAAAGGTCAAAACTAGTCCAAGAAAACAATGTCCAATATGAAATATTAAGGTCCAAAGTTGTAGTCCAATAACCGAAACACTCACCTTGCCAGGCAAGGTGAGGGGAGATGACAAGGTCCTTTAGTCCATGAACTTGAGCAAGGCTAGGAATTAACTTGATACTTGAAAACAAGGCTTGAATCGTGACACAAGGTAACGTGGAACTGGAACAAGGCCCGTGGAATTACTTGGTAAAATCCGTGAAACAAGGCAAGGTTTAGTCCTGGAAGGCGAGGCAAGATCCGAAGGTAAACAAGGCTGGGAAGCAGGAGCGAAGGCTTGAGAACAAGGGCAAGGCTTGAACAGGAACGAGGCTTGAAACGGAGCGCGCTGTCCAGACACAACTCGCTCCGGAGGCTGACGAATTGACTCCGCGAAGTTACTTCGCGGGTAAAACACCTATAAAGAGTCTAACTTTCCCGCCGAGAGCAGTTCTCTGGGAACCAGAAACGAAAGCTAATCTCTGAGACCAGATGTTTGACTCCTTAAAGATTCTCACGGGAAGCAGGCTTAATTGACTAAATTCTTAGCAGCTATTCTAGCACTCCTGCGCGAGGCCGCTTCCAAACCTCTCTGTTGTTTACAAAACTCATGGCGAGAAAACACAGGAGATGTAGGCTCAGGGTTTGTTTGACATACTTCTGGAACACAACTCTCTTGCAGGTGCAAGGTTCCCAGATCTGGCTGGGAAGAATCTGGCTGGGAAGATTCCAGATCTGACTGGGGAGGTAAAAAACCCAAGTTTTCTTCTTCATCAGGTATCACCATGTCATGAGCAGGACTACAAGGCCCATGAGCCATCACACTATCCCCCTCCTCAAGCCCCCTCCCAAACTGGGACTCTCTCCCCGGGGCGCGAGGTCGTGGCTTGGCGGGATAGGTCTGATGAAAGCGACGGGTTAGATCAGGAGCATGGACTGTGGAGGCGTCTTCCCAAGAGCGTTCCTCAGGGCCAAAACCCACCCAGTCAATGAGATATTGCAGGCGGCGGCGGTGAAAGCGAGAATCCAAAATGTCCTGAACCTCGAATTCTTCCTCCCCATCCACCAAAACAGGGACGGGGGCCGGCCGGTCAGCATCAGGGCGCACACCATCCGCCGGAAGGAGCAGGGAGCGGTGGAACACTGGATGAATGCGCATTGAACGTGGAAGTTGGAGTTTGAAAGTCACGGGGTTAAGTTGCGCCACCACTGGATAGGGGCCAATGAAACGGGCATCTAACTTCCGGCAAGGGCGATGGGAGGGCAAAAAGCGAGTGGACAGAAAAACCCGATCTCCTACCTTGATTTCGGGGCCCGGCTGGCGATGTTTGTCCGCGTGACGTTTATAGTCCTCCTTGGCTTGGAGTTGTTGTTGGAGCAAAAGTTGTTGCACCGCTGTGAGTTCCTGCAGCCAATCCTCTGCTGCGGGAACTTCTGAAGTTTCAATGACAGGGGGAAAGAAACGTGGATGGAAGCCGTAGTTTGCAAAGAACGGCGTTTCTTTTGTAGAAGCCTGGACTCCATTGTTGTAGGCAAACTCCGACAGTGGTAACAGAGAAGCCCAATTGTCCTGTTGGTAGTTTACATAACAGCGAAGGTACTGTTCCAAAGTGGCATTGGTGCGCTCCGTTTGCCCATCTGTTTGGGGATGATGAGCTGAAGATAAACGAGAGTCTATGCCCAATAGTTTTTGTAGTGCCTTCCAGAAACGAGAGGTGAATTGGGATCCACGGTCTGTGACCAAACTCTTGGGCAATCCATGTAGTCTGAAAACATGTTGGAGGAATAGATCTGCAGTCTCTTTGGCCGTGGGAAGGCCTTCACAGGGAATGAAATGGGTTAACTTGGTGAAAAGGTCCACCACCACTAGGATTGTGGTAAATTCACAGGAAGGTGGTAAGTCAGTGATAAAATCCGCAGAAATTATTTCCCATGGGCGAGATGGGGTAGGAAGGGGGTGTAAAAGCCCTGAGGGCTTCTCCCTTCTTGTCTTGGAGCGCTGGCATACTGGGCAGGTGTTGACATATTTTTCCACATCCTTGCGGATCTTGGGCCACCAAAAATCTCTTAGGATCAAATGCATGGTTTTAAATAGTCCGAAATGCCCTGCTGGCTTGCAGTCATGACACAGACGAAGTGTTTTTTCCCTGCCCGGTCCTGGGGGGATATAAACATGATTTCTATAGCAAAGCAGTCCATCCTTAAGCGAAAAGGGAAAATGCAATCCTTGGCGAAGTTGGTCCTGCGCCCAGGCATCTGCTTGCTGACTAGCCCTGATTTCTTGAGCACAGAGGGGCCCTGGAGTAGAGGGAGTTGAATCAATGAGAGTGGATTTGGTGTTCCCCACTGTGAGCGTGGCAAAGTTCTCGGGTTGTAGTAGTTGGGATTCAAAAGTCTCTTTGCGTCCTGCAGCGTATTCCGGTTTACGTGACAGGGCGTCTGCTTGCTTGGTTTGGGCTGGGGTTACATAATGAATCTGGAAGTTAAAACGTTCAAAGAATAAAGCCCAACGTTGTTGCCTCTGATTTAGCTTGCGGGCAGTTCTTAGATGTTCTAGATTCCGATGATCAGTATGGACTTCAATGGGAAATTTGGCCCCTTCTAGCCAATGTCTCCAAGTTTCAAAAGCTGCCTTTATGGCTAATAGTTCTTTTTCCCAAATGGTATAGTTTCTCTCTGGTGCGGTTAGTTGACGAGAATAAAAGGCACAAGGATGAAGGTGATCCCCCACCGGTTGTAGGAGTACAGCTCCAATTGCCACATCAGAGGCGTCCGCTTGCACAACAAAAAGGGTTTCAGGATCTGGATGCTGAAGGATTGGCTGGGACGTGAATAATTTCTTTAGTTGCTGGAACCCTTTCTCTGCTTGATCAGTCCAGCGGAAGGGCTGTTTCCCACGGATGCAGCTGGTGATTGGGTCAGACCAGCGGGCAAAATCTGGAATGAACTTGCGGTAATAGTTCGCGAACCCCAAGAATCGCTGCACCTCTTTCTTGTTGGTTGGCGCCCGCCATTCCAATACTGCTGAAACCTTTGCCGGGTCCATGGAGAGCCCTAGAGGCGAGATGCGGTACCCCAGGAAATCTACCTCTTGTAGATCAAAAGCGCATTTTTCCAGCTTGGCATAAAGCCCATGATCCCGCAATCGTTGTAACACCATTTTAACGTGGTTCTCATGTTCTGATTGTGATCTAGAAAACACCAAAAAATCGTCCAGGTAGATGATCAAGAACCGATCTAGATTGTCCTGAAAAATGTCATTGACAAAATGCTGGAACGTTGCGGGAGCTCCGCATAAACCATAATTCATAACTCGGGATTCGAATAATCCGAATTTAGTCTGGAAGGCGGTCTTCCACTCGTCCCCTTCTCTGATGCGAACTAGGTTATAAGCCCCCCGTAGGTCCAGCTTGGTGTAGACCTTGGCTCCTCGAAGTCGGTCTAGTAGATCCGAGATTAAGGGCAGGGGATAGCTGTTCCGCTTAGTGATATTGTTCAATGCTCTGTAGTCCACCACCAAGCGTAAGTCCCCTGACTTCTTCTTCACAAACATCACTGGGGAGGCGGCTGGGGATTGAGAGGGTCTGATGAATCCCTTGCGAAGGTTTGTCTCTATGAATTCCCTGAGAGCTTCTTGCTCCGGTTCAGTCAGGGAGTAGAGATGCCCTCGCGGGATTGGGGCCCCCTCCACCAAGTCAATGGCACAGTCATAAGGTCTATGTGGGGGTAATTTTTCGGCTTCTTTTTCATTGAATACATCCCAATACTCGGAGTACTTCTTTGGCAAGGTGATAATGGGTTCAGTGTCTGTGGCATGGCAGACCTTGGCTACGAGGCAATGGTTTTGGCAGTACTTTGAAGCAAACTGCAGTTCTCTGTTGGTCCAGGAGATGCTTGGGTCGTGAAGTGTCAGCCATGGAATCCCCAAAATCACAGGGAAATGGGGAACCTCAGTAACAAAGAAGGAAATCTCTTCCATATGTTCCCTTATCCACATCCTGGTGGGTTCCGACCACTGGCTTACGGGGCCCGTCTTGAGAGGGCGGCCATCGATGGCTTGCACCACACGGGCATTCTTGAAGTCATGATATTGTAATCCCAGAGAGTCGGCATACTCTCTATCAATGAAATTGTTGGTGGCTCCTGAGTCTATCATGGCGTGGATCATGACGGGTCCCTTTTTTGCTGACCATAAGGTGACCACTAGAAGGAACAGGACCCCGGTTGGCGGCTCTTGAATGGGTTTTTTGACCGGGTTGGCGAGCCTCTCTACGCCCGGTCGTTGGCTTCCCCCACCGGCTGTGTGCCAATCGCCTCAGACGCCTTCGTCTCCGTGGAGGACGCCGCCGCAAGACGGGCGGCGGGCTTCCCTTTGGCTGGACACTCTCTGGCGAAGTGGCCCCCATTCCCGCAATACCAACAGAGGTTTAGGCGTTGGCGGCGGGCCTTCTCGGCGGCATCTAATCTGGGACGCACATTGCCCAACTGCATCGGCACCTCCTCGCTCCCTCTGGGGTATGGGGATGGTGGTGGGGGTCTCCACACTGGACGCGGCTGAACGCTGGCGGGAGCGGGGGGTTTTGCCCCAGCTCTACCGCTCTGGCCTCGTACCCACTGTTTCCTGTTGGCAATCATGACTTCAGCCCGTAAACATTGATCAATGAGTGCTTCAAGAGTGTGGGGAGGATCCACCTTGGAGATTTCCTCCAGCATTTCAATGTTGAGACCCTCCCGAAATTGTCCTCTGAGGGCTACATCGTTCCAGCCGGTGTTGTGGGCCAGCACTCGGAACTCGGCTATGTACTGAGACATGGGTCTGTCTCCTTGAAAGAGGCGGCGGAGTTTGTGACCGGCTGCCTCCAAATTGTCCTCGATTCCCCAGGTCTCCTTAAGGTGGTCCAAGAAGTGTTGCGCTGATCTTAGGTGTGGAGAGGCTTGGTCGAACAGTGCCGTCGCCCAGTTGGCCGCTGGCCCGTCTAGGAGACTGTAAACCCACGCCACCTTGATGTCTTCTTGGGGAAACTCGGCGGCACGGGCCTCTAGGTAAGCCTGGCACTGGCGGCGGAATACTTGGACCTTGGAGGCTTCCCCAGAAAACTTGGTTGGCAACGCCATGGCCGGGAGGCGGATTCCGCGCTCCCTCAACCCTTTTATTTCTCCATCCTGCGCGTTGAGTCTGTCACGGAGTCTGGTCCACTTCGTCCTTGCTGATGGTGTAGCTAAGTGGCTGTCCACCCGGCACGGCTCCGGTAGACATTCTGGCCTTGGTTAATTGGTGCTTATGGTGGCGGAGTCAAACTGTCACGACCCAGGCTGCAAGGCACCAATAACCATACACAGAGGCCAGAATCTATCTAATATCTTTATTGAAGGAATATATAAAGTTAATAAAAGCAAGTGTATGAAATAGTCCAGGAGTAGACCTTTCAGGAAAGGTCAAAACTAGTCCAAGAAAACAATGTCCAATATGAAATATTAAGGTCCAAAGTTGTAGTCCAATAACCGAAACACTCACCTTGCCAGGCAAGGTGAGGGGAGATGACAAGGTCCTTTAGTCCATGAACTTGAGCAAGGCTAGGAATTAACTTGATACTTGAAAACAAGGCTTGAATCGTGACACAAGGTAACGTGGAACTGGAACAAGGCCCGTGGAATTACTTGGTAAAATCCGTGAAACAAGGCAAGGTTTAGTCCTGGAAGGCGAGGCAAGATCCGAAGGTAAACAAGGCTGGGAAGCAGGAGCGAAGGCTTGAGAACAAGGGCAAGGCTTGAACAGGAACGAGGCTTGAAACGGAGCGCGCTGTCCAGACACAACTCGCTCCGGAGGCTGACGAATTGACTCCGCGAAGTTACTTCGCGGGTAAAACACCTATAAAGAGTCTAACTTTCCCGCCGAGAGCAGTTCTCTGGGAACCAGAAACGAAAGCTAATCTCTGAGACCAGATGTTTGACTCCTTAAAGATTCTCATGGAAAGCAGGCTTAATTGGCTAAATTCTTAGCAGCTATTCTAGCACTCCTGCGCGAGGCTGCTTCCAAACCTCTCTGTTGTTTACAAAACTCATGGCGAGAAAACACAGGAGATGTAGGCTCAGGGTTTGTTTGACATACTTCTGGAACACAACTCTCTTGCAGGTGCAAGGTTCCCAGATCTGGCTGGGAAGAATCTGGCTGGGAAGATTCCAGATCTGACTGGGGAGGTAAAAAACCCAAGTTTTCTTCTTCATCAGGTATCACCATGTCATGAGCAGGACTACAAGGCCCATGAGCCATCACAAAGAGGTACATGTGGGTTGCAGTCTTTGGAAGTATAAGATTTCATAAGTCCAGGGATAGGTCTGGGGAAGAGTGTTCTTCTCCTTCATAAAATTATGAAGGTATGAATGAAACGTGGAGGGCGCCCGTCCAGGCACCCCCTGGCAGGCTGTAGAGAGGGTGAAGGTCCTTGGAGAACTATGTCTCCCCAGCGGGAGAGCGATCCCCCATCCCCAGTTCACAGAAAGGGACCAGGGATCTCCTAAAACCATCCCGCGGGTCGCGGGGAGAGGAAAGTCCGGGATAAGGCTGGAAGAGAGCAGTCTGGCTTGAAAGGAGCAGTCGGTTCCGTTTGACAGTCAGCTGATGAGGTGCCGAGAACTGGACCGATTTTGGTTCCGCTGGTGGTCCTTGAGTCAGGAGCCTTAGAAAGGATTAGGACTAAAAGAAGAGCGTGCTAGGGGTAATTTTGATAAAGATATGGGCCAATTTGTATCGTCCGCTGTATTAATCTATGGCGGGGAAGCCTCCGCCAGGGTTTAAAGATCAGACGGGTTAGTGAGAGAGAGAGAGAGAGAAATTGCATGCAAAGGAAGGAGTCAGAGAAAGACACAAAATAACCAGATAGAGAGTGTTACTGTTAAAATAAATGCTACTTTTATTGGGGGATTGGTTACATAGTTCAGGGAAGGGGAAAGTGAAGGAAAAAAAAGATCTTTTAACAATAGTCTGCTGCGGTCCCGCTCCGTTCCTTTTGGTGATGGATCTGCGGAACTCTCCGCTGCGGATTCAAATCAATTTGAAAGCCGGGGTGACGGTCATCACTGTGAAACTAAATATATCCATGTACAAATCAATTGGCTCAAACCTGGCTTGGAGTCAAAACAAATCAAAGTCTCTTGAAGTCTTGGAGCAATTTTAATATACATATTGTGTTCTATGCTTTGAACCTTTATCGTGGTGCATATTTCTCAGATACTGTTTAGAATAGACAGCTGTGTTTAGTTATTATTAGAGATTTTATTCACTCTGCAGAACGGATGCTATGTAAGATGCTAAAAGACCAAAACCAGGCCTTTGTATACTGTAGTTCCCTATTCCTTGCCCGGCCCCATTCAAAGCTTCCCTCCCTCGCTCCCGATTGGTCCAGGGGAGGTTGTCACTGCCTGGAGGCCGCCAATCATCCAGTGGGGGGGGGGGGTCTGGGGTGGAGGGGATCCTTGATGGCTGCACCCCTTTGGGGGGCTTGAAATGGAATTTCTCAGACAATGGATGTGGCCAGGAACTGGGATGGGATTTATGGCAGATTATCCCAGTCCAGGATCCTGCAAAGTAGACTCCAGCAAGACCTGGAGCAAGAGTTGCCAGATGGACAAGCCGGGTTTAAAGAAGGCAGAGGAAGGAGAGACCCAATTATTTATTTATTCATTTATTTACAGCATTTATATTCCGCCCTTCTTTCTCACCCCGAAGGGGACTCGGGGCGGATCACATTACACATATAGGCAAACATTCAATGCCTTTTAACATAGAACAAAGACAAGACAAACATAGGCTCCGAGCGGGCCTCGAACTCATGACCTCCTGGTCAGAGTGATTCATTGCAGTGATTCATTGCAGCTGCTCTCCAGCCTGCGCCACAGCCCCAGCCCAATGGCCAATATCCGGATGCTGGAGAATGCAGGAAGGCAGGGAGTTCCAGGTAAACGTCTACTTCTGTTTTATTGACTCTTCTAAAGCCTAAAGCTCCTTCTTTGGAGGCTCCTTCTTTGGAGGCCTTTAAGCCGAGGCTGGATGGCCATCTGTTGGGGGTGCTTTGAATGTGATTTCCTGCTTCTTGGCAGAATGGGGTTGGACTGGATGGCCCATGAGGTCTCTTCCAACTCTACTATTCTATGATTCTAGGATTCTTGGACTGCGTGGATCATAATAAACTGTGGCAAGTTCTTGGTGGTATGTATGGGGATATCAAGTAATCTTGTCTGTCTCCTGAGGAATCTGTATA
Source organism: Anolis carolinensis (assembly GCF_035594765.1). Lineage (NCBI taxonomy): Eukaryota > Metazoa > Chordata > Lepidosauria > Squamata > Anolidae > Anolis > Anolis carolinensis. The sequence goes on along the minus strand of NC_085846.1, from coordinate 652,085 downwards.
GCGACAGTCAGAACAGACCACGGAACAGGAGACGGGTTCAAGATTGGGAAAGGAATACGGCAGGGCCTTATCCTGTCACCCTCCCTATTCAATTTATATGCAGAACACATCGTGAGATTTTCCTGCTTCTTTGAATGAGATTTTCCTGCTTCTTGGCAGAATGGGGTTGGACTGGATGGCCTGTGAGGTCTCTTCCAACTCTACGATTCTATGATTCTATGATTCCTGCAAATATCTGCAGGGCTTTAAAAATCCAAGGCTGGAGTTAAAAATGCTAGAAGATATAATAATAATAATAATAATAATAATAATAATAATAATAATAATAATACTTTATTTATACCCCGCCACCATCTCCCCAATGGGGACTCGGGGCGGCTTACATGGGGCCATGCCCAAGACAATACAATATAGCAAAATATAAAAACAATATATCATAATACAATTAAACAATACAATAAATAATCATGTACAGTACAACAGAAGAAAAAAAAGCAATATAACAGGGCAGGCCGCATGTCAAGGACAGAACGCCACAAGATTCAAAGTAACAGAGTTTATTAGATTACAGAACTCAAAAATGCCCGTAAAAACACAAGGGCCAGGCAGTTTTTGCCTTTAGGAGCAAAAAGGGACAAAAGTAAATGTTCAAAAGATAAACCGGATTAAACCGGAGTTTAATCCGGGTAAAAACAAACTGCTTGCTTCAGCCTAGGTATTAACAGAACGAAAGCCAAGGAACAAAAGATACAAAGAATGCAACTAATTGGCAGCAGATTCCTCTCTGCTGCCAGCACTGTGCTTAGAGTAACTTGCGTCGCTCCCACACACACACAGTAGACAGGATCTCCAACACGAGCAATTCAGCCAAGGATTGTAGAAGTAGAGTAGACCAGTTCCGTTCCGTAGATCAAAGCCAGAAGCAGACGTTTGTAGTTTTTCCAAGTCCAAGAAGGGGGGAAGACAAGCCGTGGTCAGTTCAGTCCGGGTTCTCAAAGCAGGAGATGGCGTCCGTCAGAAAGACGACGGAAGGTCAAGCTAATAAGAGTAAGCACAGGTTTGCACAAACAAATGCCCACACAATCCCTCCCGCCGTCTGACCTTGGATTCCAATCAACTTACGTCTCAGCACAGGAAAGCACACAAGTCTTCAGGGAAGCGTCCCACACACACACGGATCCCAAGCGTTTGCCCAGATTACCTTGCCCGACGCAATTTGCAATTGCTCCCAAGCCCCATTTTATGCCAGTTACAAATCTTCATCACTGTCAGCTGTCCTCCTTAACCCGGGCGTTTCCTCATCACTTTCCTCGTCAGAGCTGGAACACCTCTGACTACGCCCAACAGCATCTCCAGCTGTGGATCCCGTCCCATCCCTCCAGCTAAGCCATGGGTCTAATCCTGAAGGTCCCCATTCATCTTCTGTCCCATCATGGCCAGTGGCACCCAATTCCTCCCTTACCCGAGTCCAATCCATCTCATCCTCCTCTGAGCTAACCAGCCCCTCCTCCATTCTCTCCGTAAACCCTTCGAAAGATTCTTCGTCAGATGGTGCTGCAAATATGTCTCGCAGTCTTTTTCTCTCTCGCTCCTCGAGAGTATCTGACTCTCGAGGAGTCTTACGCCCACGTCTGTCAGTAACAGAGCCATGAGGCTCAATCATAACACTATCCCCTCTCACAAAGGCCTCCTCCCCCGATGGCGGAGAAGTGGCAGTGATACCCTCCGCTATAGCACCACGACGACTAGAGGTATCAAGTTTCAACAGCGAACGATGAAAGACTGGATGGACCTTTAAACTAGACGGTAAACGCAAACGAAACGCAACGGAAGAAATCTTTTTAACGATAGGAAAGGGACCCAAATACCGAGGCGCAAACTTTCCCCCAGCCTGTTTAATATGTTTGGAAGATAACCACACCAAATCCCCTTCTTCCAACTCCTCCCCTGCCTGCCTGTGGCGGTCAGCCTGAGTCTTCTGCGTTGCCTTAGCTTCCAGCAGTAAGCGACGGGCAACATCATGCAATGCAGCCATTTCCGTAGAGCGGTACACAGGGTCCGAAGAGACCACATTGGTCGACGGCGCCACACCTCCCCGTGGGTGAAAACCATAAGTTAGCTCAAACGGCGTATGCTGACTAGATGTGTGCACCGCATTGTTGTAAGCAAATTCCGCCACCGGTAGCCACTTCACCCAAGCCGTGGGTTGATCTAAACAAAAACAACGCAGATATTGCTCTAAGAGCCCATTAACCCGTTCCGACTGTCCATCCGTTTGCGGATGAAAGGCTGAAGAAACGTTTAACTTAGTCCCCAAGCACTCATGGAAATGTTTCCAAAAGCGTGACACAAATTGCGGAGCCCTATCTGAAATAATCACCTCGGGTGCTCCGTGCAAACGATAGATGTGCTTAGTAAATAGTAAGGCCAACGTAGGGGCCGCCGGAATGGTTGAACAAGGAATAAAATGAGCCAGTTTACTAAATAAATCCACCACCACCCAAATACAAGTATAACCCCCAGACTTAGGCAAATCTGAAATGAAATCCATGGAAATGATTTGCCATGGCCTGTCCGGAACAGGTAAAGACGACAACAACCCTCTAGGGCGCCCAACAGGCGTCTTACTCTGCTGGCAAACGGCGCAGCTGTCACAAAAGCGCAGAATGTCTTGCCGCATCTTTGGCCACCAATAGCTCCTGGTAATGAGCTGCACGGTCTTGAATCTGCCAAAGTGCCCAGCCATGGGTTCGTCATGGTGGGCTCTAATCACCTCCAACCTGAGGGCCCCCACTGGTACGTAGACCTGCCCCCTGCGTACCAATACTCCGTCTTGATCTTGTAGATGCGGCAGTATGGTACGATTACCTGCTGAGAGCAGCATCAGTTGCTCCTGTGTCCACACATCATCCCTCTGAGCCTCAAGGATCTGGTCATGTAACCCGAGCTCATTATCTACAACACACAGAGAGGCAGTAGGCAAGATGGTCTGACATACAACCTGCTCATTGGTCTTAAACTCCGGCTTGCGGGATAAAGCATCGGCCCGCAAGTTTGCCTTCCCCTCTACGAACTGCACCTTGAAGTTAAACCTGGAGAAAAACAAAGCCCATCGGATTTGACGCTGGTTTAACTTCTTTGCTGTTTGCAAGTGCTCTAAATTCTTGTGATCAGATCTGACCACGATCTGGTGCCGTGCCCCTTCAAGCCAGTGCCGCCACACCTCAAACGCCACCTTAATCGCCAACAACTCCTTCTCCCATATGGTATAGTTCTGCTCGAAGGGTGTTAGTTGCCGCGAGTAAAATCCACAGGGACGCAAGGTCCCTGAGGAATCTTTCTGAGACAATACAGCCCCCAACGCGTAGCTAGAAGCGTCCGCTTCTACCACGAACGGTTTGTCAACATCAGGATGGGTTAGTATGTTGTCTGATTGAAAACTAGACTTAAGTTGTAGAAACGCCTCGTGAGCTTCCCGCCCCCACACAAATGGCTGTTTCTTGCGCAGAAGCTGCGTCAAAGGTACCGTGAGCTTTGCAAAATTCGGAATAAACTCCCGGTAGTAATTAGCAAAACCTAAGAACCTTTGTACATCCTTCTTAGTTTTCAGCTCCTGCCATGAGTTGACGGCGTCAACCTTATGTGGGTCCATTTTAAGTTCCCTACCTGACACTACATGACCTAGGAACTCCACTTCAGGCACATGAAAGACGCATTTGGAAGCCTTGGCGAAAAGCCCATTAGCCCGCAGTCGGTGCAGAACCTGCTTGACATGTTGACGATGTTCTTTCTCGTCCTTAGAAAAAATCAAGATATCATCCAAATAAATCACTAAAAATTGGTCAATTAGGTCCCTGAACACATCGTTCATGAACCTCTGGAAGACCGCAGGAGCATTACAAAGCCCAAAAGGCATGACTCGGAACTCGTGGCATCCGAAACACGTGTTAAATGCCGTCTTCCATTCATCCCCTTCCCGTATACGGATTAAGTTATAGGCCCCCCGCAGGTCAAGCTTGGTAAAGACCTTAGCCCCTTGCACCCTTGATAATAGTTCCGAGATTAAAGGGAGCGGGTACCTATCCCGAATGGTGTATTTGTTTAGGATCCGATAGTCGCAGACCAGCCTAAGTTCCCCAGTCTTTTTGGCTACAAAGAATACTGGTGCCGCAGTTGGAGAACTAGATGGGCGAATAAACCCCTTGGCTAAATTTTCATCTAAAAACTCCCGCAAAGCTTGCCTTTCCGGTACAGTCAAGGCATACAGCCTCCCTGCTGGCAGTTTCGCACCTTCTGCCAACTTGATGGCGCAATCATATGGCCTGTGCGGTGGTAATTTGTCCGCTTCTCTTTTACAAAATACATCAGAGAACTCCCCATACTCAGCAGGCACTCCCTCCATATCAGCATGAGTAACGTTTAGAGTGCAACAATCCTGCCTCTTTAAGATCACTTTACGTGTTGCCCAATCCACTTGTGGGTTTACTACAGCTAGCCAATCCATCCCCAGGATCACATCATATCTAGGCAAGCTCGTAATATCCCACACAAACGTTCCCGTTACTCCCTGCACCTCCCACGTTACTGCTGAGGTTTCCTGGTTAACCACCCCAGTCTCCAGCAGTCTCCCATCTGCTCCCTCCACCCACACGTCGCATGCCTTGCGCACTCTAGGAATGCCATGCTTCTTAGCAAACTCAATATCTACATAGGAGACCGTAGCTCCTGAGTCCAGCAGTGCCAGAGTAGAAACAAGTTCCCTTCCCCCAACAGATAATGTAATGGGTACGAAAACATGCTTCCTCCCCTCAGTTGACTGCTTGAGGAGCCCTAGTGCGTTGGACTCACGTCGCACTAGGGCTGGCCTTTTCCCGAAAGCTGGGAAGGTTTCACATTACAATTTTTGGCAAAATGCCCAGCATTCCCACAGTACAAACACAAGCCCAGCTGCCTCCTACGGCTCTTTTCCTCTGTAGACAGTTTTTTAAAGACCCCAAGCTCCATGGGCTCTTCCCCCATCACCACAGGTGCCCTGGTTACATGCATGGGTGGCGCACACATTGCTTTTGAGTGTTTACGAGCCTCGAACCTTGCGTCTAAACGCAGCACCTTAGCTACTAAGGCGTCCCAGCTTTCAGCCGGCTCCAAGCGTGCTAATTCATCCTGGAGCATATCACTTAACCCGGCAGTAAATAAAAGCATGAATGCATTTTCCCCCCAATCCAGCTGGTGGCGATACAGGTTAAACTTATTTAAGTAATCCAAAACAGTCCCCTTTCCCTGTTTCAACCGATACAGAGCCCACCCAGCGTTCTCCGTGCGGAGAGGATCCCCAAAAGTATCAGTTAACAACCTTTTGAAATTATTCAAATTGTCCTTGACTGGGTCATTTCCCAAAATTAAATTAGTGGCCCATTGTCCTGCGGGACCGGTCAACAAACTCAAAATAAAAGCCACCTTGCTAGTGTCAGTAGGAAAAGCATGAGCACTGAGCTGAGAAAAATAAAGCTCCACTTGTGCCAAAAAGGTTGGCAACTTGCACCTGGTTCCGTCAAAGCGTTCAGGAGTCAAAACATGTCCTTTCACAGCAAAAGCTGTTTGGCTTAAGGCCGTTTGCAATTGGTCTACTTTGGCTCTTAACTCATCCATCGTCTTCCTGACGGGTTTATTGCTGCAATAAACTTTTTATGGGCGTCGGGCAATCTGTCAAGGACAGAACGCCACAAGATTCAAAGTAACAGAGTTTATTAGATTACAGAACTCAAAAATGCCCGTAAAAACACAAGGGCCAGGCAGTTTTTGCCTTTAGGAGCAAAAAGGGACAAAAGTAAATGTTCAAAAGATAAACCGGATTAAACCGGAGTTTAATCCGGGTAAAAACAAACTGCTTGCTTCAGCCTAGGTATTAACAGAACGAAAGCCAAGGAACAAAAGATACAAAGAATGCAACTAATTGGCAGCAGATTCCTCTCTGCTGCCAGCACTGTGCTTAGAGTAACTTGCGTCGCTCCCACACACACACAGTAGACAGGATCTCCAACACGAGCAATTCAGCCAAGGATTGTAGAAGTAGAGTAGACCAGTTCCGTTCCGTAGATCAAAGCCAGAAGCAGACGTTTGTAGTTTTTCCAAGTCCAAGAAGGGGGGAAGACAAGCCGTGGTCAGTTCAGTCCGGGTTCTCAAAGCAGGAGATGGCGTCCGTCAGAAAGACGACGGAAGGTCAAGCTAATAAGAGTAAGCACAGGTTTGCACAAACAAATGCCCACACAATCCCTCCCGCCGTCTGACCTTGGATTCCAATCAACTTACGTCTCAGCACAGGAAAGCACACAAGTCTTCAGGGAAGCGTCCCACACACACACGGATCCCAAGCGTTTGCCCAGATTACCTTGCCCGACGCAATTTGCAATTGCTCCCAAGCCCCATTTTATGCCAGTTACAAATCTTCATCACTGTCAGCTGTCCTCCTTAACCCGGGCGTTTCCTCATCACTTTCCTCGTCAGAGCTGGAACACCTCTGACTACGCCCAACAGCATCTCCAGCTGTGGATCCCGTCCCATCCCTCCAGCTAAGCCATGGGTCTAATCCTGAAGGTCCCCATTCATCTTCTGTCCCATCATGGCCAGTGGCACCCAATTCCTCCCTTACCCGAGTCCAATCCATCTCATCCTCCTCTGAGCTAACCAGCCCCTCCTCCATTCTCTCCGTAAACCCTTCGAAAGATTCTTCGTCAGATGGTGCTGCAAATATGTCTCGCAGTCTTTTTCTCTCTCGCTCCTCGAGAGTATCTGACTCTCGAGGAGTCTTACGCCCACGTCTGTCAGTAACAGAGCCATGAGGCTCAATCATAACACCGCATGAACACTCAGTTAAAACTTGGGGTGAGAAAAAGATAAGAATAAAAACCACGGGGAACAGGGACATAAGATAGAAAAACAGTCTAGAGCAGGGGTCCCCAAACTTTTTAAGCAAAGGGCCGGTCCACAATCCTTCAGACTGTTGAGGGGCCGAATTATCATTTGAAAAAATATATACGAACAAATTCCTATGCATACTGCACATGTCTTCTTTGTAGTGCAACAACAACAACAACAACGAAAGAACAATACAATATTTAAAAATGAAAACAATTTTTACCGACATAAACCTATCAGGATTTCAATGGAAAGTGTGGGCCTGCTACTGGCCAATGAGATAGTCAAGTTAATTAGGATTGTTGTTGTTGTGTGCCTTCAAGTCATTTCAGACTTTGGCCTAGCCTAAGTCTAAAATTAATTATTTATTTACTGCATTTATTTACTACATTTATATCCCACCCTTCTCACCCCGAAGGGGACTCAGAGCAGCTATATGTACATACAATATATTATATTATTAGCTTAACACAATATTAGCATTATATATTACTATATTGAACTATACCACTATACTATTATATTATATGTAATATATAACATATAATTAATATTATTATATGGTATTACTATTAGTATTATATTGTATAACATAAGATTATTATCAATATTATATGTATATACAATATATTATATTATTAAAACTGATATAAAAATATTATATTATAAAACTGAGGGCGGGGGCCAGGTAAATGACCTTGGAGGGCCGCATCCGGCCCCCGGGCCTTAGTTTGGGGACCCCTGGTCTAGAGGATAGATGTTGGGGGGAGTAACAAAAGAAGTGTATAACAGTTACTCTCCGAAAGCACACCGGAAGAGCCATGTTTTTAAATCTTTCCTAAAGCTAAAAGATAAGCAGATGATACCACTCTGGTGTCTGGAAGTGAGGAGGAGCGGAGAAGCCTTCTCACCAAGGGGAAAGAAAGAAGAGAGCGCCAAAGCTGGGCTGCAGTTCAACATCAGATGATGTCAACGAGACTGATTGATAACTGGCAAGTAGAGAGAGAGAGGAAACGTGGAGGCAGGGACAGGCTTTGTATTTCTAGGCACAGAGACTCCTACTGCCAGGAAATCAGAAGGCGTTTCCTTCTCAGGAGGAGAGCAAGGACCCATCTTGAGGATAAAATAGTCAAGAGTCAAGACGTCAGTCACCCTTGGAGCCAAGGAAGAGATGGAAGCGAAGGGAGAGACAGGCAATGTGTCTGCTGCAAGGAAGCAGGAGCCATAAGGGAGGGATACATTGCATCCTTTTGACCAGGGGTCCCCAAACTAAGGCCCGGGGGCCGGATGCGGCCCATCAAAGCCATTTATCCGGCCCCTACAGCACAAGGGCAGAAGGGGGTTGCGCTAAATGACCCAAGGGGTCACTTCTTCTCTTACAACGATTATTATTATTATTATTATTATTATTATTATTATTATTATTATTATTATTATTACTATTATTATTATTATTATCATCATCATCATTGAGGCTGGATGGCCATATATCAGGGATGCTTTGCTTGTGCTTTCGGTGCACAGAGGCATATGGGGGTTGGAATAAATGTCCCAAGGGGTCTCTTCCAACCCTCTTTATTATTATTTTATTATGACACAGCAAACAAGATAGACATGCTGGATTTCGTATCACAAAATCACAAGTCGAACACTTCCCAAGTGTCTAGGACTGTGTGATGTATTTTCGGATGATGCGTGCAGATCACAGCAGGGTGGCTTTTTGCAGTCGGCAGATCGTAATTTTGTCAATGTCTGTTGTTTCCAAATGCCGGCTAAGATCTTTTGGCACGGCACCCAGTGTGCCCATCACCACCGGGACCACCTGCACTGGTTTCTGCCAGCGTCTTTGAAGTTCAATCTTATTTTATTATTGTAATTATTACTTTTAACATTGAGGTTGGGTGGTCATCCATCTGGGGTGCTTTGCTTGTGCTTTCGGTGCACAAAGGCAGAGGGGGATTCGACTCAATGGCACAAAGGGTCTCTTCCAACCCTCTTTTTTATTGTTGTTGTTGTTGTTGTTGTTGTTATTATTATTATTTATAGTCCGGCCCTCCAACGGTCCGAAGGATTGTGAACTGGCCCCCTGTTTAAAAAGTTTGGGGACCCCTGCTTTTGACTGTTTCATTGTTCCTTCCTAAAGGGAGAGAGAGGAAAGACCAGGCTGATCTTCATGATGGTACGAAACCTTGACAATTCTCTGCAGCCCTGCCACCCATCCGTGGCCTGTGTCCAAGGGTGGCTTTGCCTGGGACGTTTTGGGTCTAGGGGAGCCAGTAGTGGGTGGCCCCGCTGCCTGGTCTGTTGGGAATCACCCTGGACTACTCAAGTCTAGATATAGTTAGATAGATGATAGAGTTAGATTGAAGGAATCCAGAGCATGCCTAGACAGGCTTTACTGTGTTTCCCTCTATCCTGTTTACGTCACATCCCTTACTTTAAAGTTAGTAGAAATGTGAATCTCCAGGGACACTAACTTCTCATTGGTCAGAATGTCTTTTATGGCCCCAATAAACTGGACCATGAGGTTGGAACCATTTTGGTTCTCTCTTCTCCCTTTGTTCTCGCCATCCCTCCTGGCAAGATGTGACTATTTAGATGTTTGTTATTTTTCCTTTCTTATTTTTCCTTAGAAACCAGTCTAGAGTAGACTAGACAGCTCCCAAGCCTTTCTATCTGCAATGGAGTTCTTTTTACCTGAATAAATACTTTTTGAACTTTTACTGAGACTCTGCAGTCCATTGCAATCCTAAATGGTCAAAGGCTTCTCTTTGCTCGCCCCATGTAAGTAACTGTTGCATTTGAAAGCTTTTGCTTTTGCTACTCTGCTGATTTTGGTGGAATTTCTCCCAGAGAGGGTTAAATTGAGTCTAACCGCTCAGAGATTACCACAACATGGTCCACTGTGTCCCTGCTAATGCCTGGACCCACGTTCAGTGCGCTTTGTCCCGGGGTGGGTCAAACCTGATCATCAGTGCCTTGATGTGTATGGAGAAATGGGGATGATGGGAATGGGGGTGCTGTTGTGGGTGCGTGGGTGCATGTGGAGCTAGTGCAAGGCAGAGGGGCGCCACTACCATAGTGGACTAAAGCCTCGTGACTTGAAGGTTGGGCTGCTGACCTGAAAGCTGCCAGGTTCGAACCCAACCCGGGGAGAATGGGGATGAGCTCCCTCTGTCAGCTCCAGCTCCATGCGGGGACAGGAGAGAAGCCTCCCACAAGGATGGTAAAAACATCAAAACATCCGGGCAATGTCCCCTGGGCAACGTCCTTGCAGACGGCCAATTCTCTCCCTCCAGAAGCAACTCAAGTTGCTCCTGACATGAAAAAAAACCCTTCGATCTTCCGGCCCCTGTCCTTTGGAGAACTATAAATCCCACCCCTGGGAGCTTTTATATTTGAGGTGGGAGATGGGTTCTCAACAACAGGGACCAGTGGGGCCCATCACAGTCCTCCATTGGGACCCCTTTGGCCCCTGCCTCTGCTCGGAAGTCCTCAGGGGCCCCGGCTGGGAGGAGAAAGCCCAGCTCAGGCCCATTTGTTTGCTGAGAATAAACGGCTTCCTCTCTGGCTTTTACAGCCTGCCATCAAGAAAGGCTTGTTGTTTTCCTTTGGGCTCACCAAGCACTTCAGGAAACCAAGGCGCTCGCTTATGACCGGAATCACAGGGCTGATGTGAGTTTTTCGGGCTGTATGGCCATGTTCCCATAGCATTCTCTCCTGACGTTTTCCTCCATCTGTGACTGGCATTTTCAGAGGTCTGTTGGCAGTGAGGCAAGTGGGGTGCACAGGTATCTGTGGAATGATGTCCAGGGTGGGAGGAAGAACCCTCGCCTGTTTGAAGCAAGTGTGGATATTGCAATGAGCAAGCTTGATTAGCCTTGAGTAAACTTGCGGCTGCAAAGTCAGTCAGGGCGGGTCTCTGCGTAGAGGTCGCCTGGTCTCTGTTGCCTGGAGGCATCTTCTGTTTGGGAGTAAAGGCTTTCCGTATACATTTCAGATTTCAATATTAATGCCAAAAATACGTAGTATGATTTCACATAGGATTTGTGCTACCTTAGAACAGTAAAGACAAATATCACTTAAGTAAAATAGGCATTAAATATTAAACAACCAAAAGATAAATAAAATAAGGTGTTCACTGACCTTTGTTATTGGTTTGTTTTATTGGGCCAGGCCCCATGTAAGCCGCCCCGAGTCCCTTCGGGGAGAAGGGTATAAAAATAAAGTTATTATTATTATTATTATTATTATTATTATTATTATTATTATTATTATTACTTTGATTGCTTGTGTCTGGAGTTCCACTGTTTATTTACTGTCTTGATTCTGATGGGGTTTTTTTTTTATACTGGTGACAAAATTTTGATCACTTTCATGGTTTCCACCTGCTTCTTGTGGATTTCAATGGCTTTTCTGTGTTATCCGACATGATGGTGGTCAGAGTTGTCCAGCATTTCTGTGTGCTCACATAATAGTCTGTGTCCAAGTGCCAGTGGACACCTCCCAAACATAGGATGCCTCCCGGCAACAACAGTCAGGCCACCTCTATTCAGAGACCCTCCCTGATTGACTTTGCAGCTTCAAGGCTACTCAATGCTAATCAAGCTTGCTCATTGCAACATCCACACTTGCTTCAAACAGACCAGGGTTCTTCCTCCCACCCTGGACATTATTCCACAGGGATAGATACACTGCACTTGCTTCACTGCCAACACAACTCCTGAAGATGCCATTAGCCACAGATGCAGGCAAAACATCAGGAGAGAATGCTGCTGGAACATATTGGCCATTCAGCCCGGAAAACTCACAGCAACGCAAGGAAGTGTGTTGTCGAAGGCTTTCATGGCCAGGATCACAGGGTTGTTGTATGTCTTTCGGGCTGTGTGGCCATGTTCCAGAAGCATTCTCTCCTGATGTTTCGCCCACATCTATGGCAGGCATCCTCAGAGGTTGTGAGGCATGGAGAAACTAGGCAAGGAAGGTTAATATATATCTGTGGAGAGTCCAGGATGTGACAAGAGTCCTTTGTCAGTTGGAAGCCAGCGTTAATGTTGTAGTTAATCACCCTAATTAGCATTGGAAAGGTTTGTCTCTTGCCTGGGGGACATCCTTTGTTCAGAGTCATTAGCCATCCTTGGGGCTCCTCTGCCCTCAGAGTGTTGCTTCCAATCTACAGTTCTGATTTTTGAGTTTTTTAATACTGGTAGCCAGATTTTGTTCATTTTCATGGTTTCCTCCTTTCTGTTGAAGTTGTCCACATGCTTGTAGATTTCAGTGGCCTCTCTGTGTAGTCTGACCTGATAGTTGTTGGAGTGGTCAAGCATTTCTGTGTTCTCAAATAATATACTGTGTCCAGGCTGGTTGCCATTTTTTCTGCACCCTGGCCCAGATCTTTTGATCCAACTCATGATTTTAACATTATTTTGTATATTGAACTTTTATGACTGTTTTATCCATGTTGATGTTTTATTGTTGGCTGATTTGTTCATTGTTTTTGCTTTGATTTTATATTGTGTTTGCTTTGATTTTGGGCTGTAGCATCCGGGCATAGCCCCATGTAAGCCGCCCCGAGTCCCTTTGGGGAGATGGTGCGGGGTATAAGAATAAAGTTATTATTATTATTATTATTATTATTATTGGTTCATCAAGTGCTCTGCTATGGCTGATTTCCACAGATATATATAAACATTCCTTGCTTAGTTTTTCCAATGTATCTCACAACCTCTGAGGATGCCTGCCATAGATGTGGGCAAAACGTCAGGAGAGAATACTTCTGGAACATGGAGATATATTCCTCACAACCTCTGAGGATGCCTGCCATAGATGTGGGTGAAACATCAGGAGAGAATACTTCTGGAACATGGAGATATATTCCTCACAACCTCTGAGGATGCCTGCCATAGATGTGGGCGAAACGTCAGGAGAGAATACTTCTGGAACATGGACATATATTCCTCACAACCTCTGAGGATGCCTGCCATAGATGTGGGCGAAACGTCAGGAGAGAATACTTCTGGAACATGGACATATATTCCTCACAACCTCTGAGGATGCCTGCCATAGATGTGGGCGAAACGTCAGGAGAGAATACTTCTGGAACATGGACATATATTCCTCACAACCTCTGAGGATGCCTGCCATAGATGTGGGCGAAACGTCAGGAGAGAATACTTCTGGAACATGGAGATATATTCCTCACAACCTCTGAGGATGCCTGCCATAGATGTGGGCGAAACGTCAGGAGAGAATACTTCTGGAACATGGAGATATATTCCTCACAACCTCTGAGGATGCCTGCCATAGATGTGGGCGAAACGTCAGGAGAGAATACTTCTGGAACATGGACATATATTCCTCACAACCTCTGAGGATGCCTGCCATAGATGTGGGCGAAACGTCAGGAGAGAATACTTCTGGAACATGGACATATATTCCTCACAACCTCTGAGGATGCCTGCCATAGATGTGGGCGAAACGTCAGGAGAGAATACTTCTGGAACATGGACATATATTCCTCACAACCTCTGAGGATGCCTGCCATAGATGTGGGCGAAACGTCAGGAGAGAATACTTCTGGAACATGGACATATATTCCTCACAACCTCTGAGGATGCCTGCCATAGATGTGGGCGAAACGTCAGGAGAGAATGCTTCTGGAACATGGACATATATTCCTCACAACCTCTGAGGATGCCTGCCATAGATGTGGGCGAAACGTCAGGAGAGAATACTTCTGGAACATGGACATATATTCCTCACAACCTCTGAGGATGCCTGCCATAGATGTGGGCGAAACGTCAGGAGAGAATACTTCTGGAACATGGACATATATTCCTCACAACCTCTGAGGATGCCTGCCATAGATGTGGGCGAAACGTCAGGAGAGAATACTTCTGGAACATGGACATATATTCCTCACAACCTCTGAGGATGCCTGCCATAGATGTGGGCGAAACGTCAGGAGAGAATACTTCTGGAACATGGACATATATTCCTCACAACCTCTGAGGATGCCTGCCATAGATGTGGGCGAAACGTCAGGAGAGAATGCTTCTGGAACATGGACATATATTCCTCACAACCTCTGAGGATGCCTGCCATAGATGTGGGCGAAACGTCAGGAGAGAATACTTCTGGAACATGGACATATATTCCTCACAACCTCTGAGGATGCCTGCCATAGATGTGGGCGAAACGTCAGGAGAGAATACTTCTGGAACATGGACATATATTCCTCACAACCTCTGAGGATGCCTGCCATAGATGTGGGCGAAACGTCAGGAGAGAATACTTCTGGAACATGGAGATATATTCCTCACAACCTCTGAGGATGCCTGCCATAGATGTGGGCGAAACGTCAGGAGAGAATACTTCTGGAACATGGACATATATTCCTCACAACCTCTGAGGATGCCTGCCATAGATGTGGGCGAAACGTCAGGAGAGAATGCTTCTGGAACATGGACATATATTCCTCACAACCTCTGAGGATGCCTGCCATAGATGTGGGCGAAACGTCAGGAGAGAATACTTCTGGAACATGGCCAGACAGCCCGGAAAACGCACAACAACCCAAGGACGGTTTGCCTAACCGCAACCTTAATCGTCCCCCTCAAGCCCCCTCCCTCCCCTTTCTTCTCCCAGAAGCCTTTGGGGCTCCTCTGTGGCCCCTTTGGCTATGGAGGGCTCAGGCTGACTCCCGTGGCATTCTGGGATGACGGCTTAGGAAGAGGGGGCTGCTCTGGGGCAGGCCTGGGCCAACTTCGGCCCTCCCTCCCTCCCTCCCTCCAGGTGGTTTGGACTTCAACTCCCACAATTCCCCGCAGCCAAGAGGTCCCTTCAGAACAACTTGTGCTTGGCTGAAATCACTGCCCCCTGCTGGCCGGACGGAGAGGCGCGCCAAAGAGCGGGAGCTGCGTCACGGGGAGGGGGCGGGGCGGGGGGCGGGGCCTGGGTGAGGAGGCGCTGTCCATCCGGCAGAGGTGCTGCAGGGAGGGGGCCGAGGGAGGGAGGGGCTCTCTGCGCATGCGCGCTTCTCCCTCCGCTTTAGGGCTCCCCGGAGGGAGGGGGGACCCTTTGCAGGGATTCCCATCATGTGTGTATGTGTATTGGGGGGGGGGGGGTGCAAGGAGGGGTCTTCGCCTCCTACGTGTATAATAATAATCATCATCATCATCATAAATAAGGGAATTCCAGACAGGAAACAATCAGGGCTAGCTAACACCTCACTCCCAGCAAAGGATTGCCCCAGGCAGGAAGCAGCCAGGCTGGCAGTATTTTAAAAACTCTAAAATCAGGACAGTAAATAAGGAACACTCAGGAAAAAAAATAGGAATGTGTTGTCGAAGGCTTTCATGGCCGGGATCACAGGGTTGTTGTATGTATTCCAGGCTGTATAGCCATGTTCTAGAAGTATTCTCTCCTGACGTTTCGCCCACATCTATGGCAGGCATCCTCAGAGGTTGTGAGGCATGGAGAAAATAGGCAAGGAAGGTTAATATATATCTGTGGAGAGTCCAGGGTGTGAGAAGAGTTCTTTGTCAGTTGGAAGTCAGCGTGAATGTTGCAGTTAATCACCTTAACCACTCTGAGGGCAGATGAGCTCCAGGGACAGCTAATGACTCTGAACAAAGGTGCCCTCCAGGCAAGAGACAAACCTTTCCAATGCTAATTAAGGTGATTAACTGCAACATTCACACTGTCTTCCAACTGACAAAGGACTCTTGTCACACCCTGGACTCTCTACAGATATATATTAACCTTCCTTGCCGAGTTTCTCCATACCTCACAACCTCTGAGGATGCCTGCCATAGATGTGGGCGAAACGTCAGGAGAGAATACTTCTAGAACATGGCCATACAGCCCAGAATACATACAACAACCCAAAAATAGGAATTCCAGACATGAAACAATCAGGGCTAGCTAACACCTCACTCCCAGCAAAGGATTCCCCCAGGCAGGAAGCTGCCAGGCTTTGGAACTGCAAGGCTATTCAAGCTGGCCAATTGCATCCTTCACCCTTGCCTCCAACAGACATGGGTTCTCTCCTTCTCCCACCCTAGGCCTCATTCCACAGGGATAAATCCTGATTGCCTGGTTTCCAACCTCTGGGGAGGCCAGCCACAGATGCGGGCAAAACGTCAGGAGAGAATGCTTTTGGAATGTGGCCATACAGCCCGGAAAACTCACAGCAACCCAGTGATTCCGGCCATGAAACCCTCCTTTGACAACACATTAATAATAATGTATTACCCTCTTCTTCATTATTATTATATTTATTATTATATTTATTATATTATATATTATTATTATTAGAATCATAGAATCATAGAATAGTAGAGTTGGAAGAGACCTCATGGGCCATCTAGTCCAACCCCATTCTGCCAAGAAGCAGGAAATCGCATTCAAAGCACCCCCGACAGATGGCCATCCAGCCTCTGCTTCAAAGCCTCCAAAGAAGGAGCCTCCACCACAGTCCGCGGCAGAGAGTTCCACTGTCGAACAGCCCTTCTCACAGTGAGGAAGTTCTTCCTGATGTTCAAGTGGAATCTCCTTTCCTGTAGTTTGAAGCCATTGTTCCGTGTCCTAGTCTGCAGGGCAGCAGAAAACAAGCTCCCTCCCTCTTCCCTATGACTTCCCTTCACGTATTTGTGCATGGCTATCATGTCTCCTCTCAGCCTTCTCTTCTGCAGGCTAAACATGCCCAGCTCTTTAAGCCGCTCCTCATAGGGCTTGTTCTCCAGACCCTTAATCATTTTAGTCGCCCTCCTCTGGACGCTTTCCAGCTTGTCAACATCTCCCTTCAACTGTGGTGCCCAAAATTGGACACAGTATTCCAGGTGTGGTCTGACCAAGGCAGAATAGAGGGGGAGCATGACTTCCCTGGATCTAGACGCTATTCCCCTATTGATGCAGGCCAGAATGCCATTGGCTTTTTTAGCAGCCGCATCACATTGTTGGCTCATGTTTAACTTGTTCCCCACGAGGACTCCAAGGTCTTTTTCGCACACACTGCTGTCAAGCCAGACGTCCCCCATTCTGTATCTTTGATTTCCATTTTTTCTGCCGAAGTGAAGTATCTTGCATTTGTCCCTGTTGAACTTCATTTTGTTAGTTTTGGCCCATCTCTCTAGTCTGTCAAGATCGTTTTGAATTCTGCTCCTGTCTTCTGGAGTGTTAGCTATCCCTCCGAGTTTGGTGTCATCTGCAAACTTGATGATCGTGCCTTCTGACCCTTCGTCTAAGTCGTTAATAAAGATGTTGAACAGAACCGGGCCCAGGACGGAGCCCTGCGGCACTCCACTTGTCACTTCTTTCCATGATGAAGACGACGCATTGGTGAGCACCCTTTGGGTTCGTTCACTTAGCCAATTACAGATCCACCTAACCGTAGTTTTGTCTAGCCCACATTTTACTAGTTTCCTTGCCAGAAGGTCGTGGGGGACTTTGTCGAAGGCCTTACTGAAATCTAGATATGCTACATCCACGGCATTCCCTGTATCGACCCAACTCGTAACTCTATCGAAAAAAGAGATCAGATTAGTCTGGCATGACTTGTTTTTGGTAAATCCGTGTTGACTATTAGCAATGACCGCATTTGTTTCTAAGTGTTTGCAGACCACTTCCTTAATGATCTTTTCCAGAATCTTGCCTGGTATTGATGTGAGGCTGACCGGACGGTAATTGTTTGGGTCGTTCTTTTTTCCCTTCTTGAAGATCGGGACCACATTCGCCCTCCTCCAATCTGCTGGGACTTCTCCCGTTCTCCAAGAACTCTCGAAGATAATTGCCAGTGGTTCTGAAATAACTTCCGCTAGTTCCTTCAGTACTCTTGGGTGTAGCTGATCTGGCCCTGGGGACTTGAATTCGTTTAGAGAGGCCAAGTGTTCCTGGACAACGTGTCTCCCTATTTGGGGTTGGATTTCCCCCAATCCTTCGTCCATTCCGTGTTGCTGAGGTTGAAGATGGCTTTCTTTTTCTGAGAAGACCGAGGCAAAGAAGGCATTAAGTAGTTCTGCCTTTTCCCTGTCCCCTGTCACCATCACCCCATCTTCTCCTTGCAATGGCCCTATCGCCTCCTTTTTCTTCCTTTTTCTACCAACGTAAGCAAAAAAGCCTTTTTTGTTGTTTTTTATGTCCCTGGCAAGCCTGAGCTCATTTTGCGCTTTAGCCTTGCGAACCTTTTCCCTACAGGTGTTGGCTATACGTTTGAATTCTTCTTTGGTGATTTCTCCCCTTTTCCACTTCTTGTGCATGTCACTTTTGAGCTTTAGCTCAGTTAGAAGTTCTTTGGACATCCATTCTGGCTTCTTTGCACTTGTCTTATTTTTCTTCTTTGTTGGCACTGTTTGCATTTGCGCCTTGAGTATTTCACTTTTGAAAAACTCCCATCCATCCTTAACTCCCTTGTTTTTTAATATCGGCGTCCATGGAATGCCGCTCAGTAATTCCTTCATTTTTTGGAAGTCAGCTCTCTTAACGTCCAGAATGCGTGTTTGACTTGTCTTAGTTTCAGCATTCCTTTGTATTGCAAACTGCAGGAGCACATGGTCACTTGCCCCTAAGGATCCAACCACTTCAACTGTATTGATCAGGTCTTCCACATTTGTTAAGATTAGATCAAGAGTTGCTGATCCCCTTGTTGCCTCTTCTACCTTCTGGACCATAAAATTATCTGCAAGGCAAGTGAGGAATTTGTTGGACTTTGTACTCTTGGCTGAGTTTGTTTTCCAGCAGATATCGGGATAATTGAAATCGCCCATGACTACTATATCTCTTCTTTGTGCCTGTTTGGTCAGCTGTTGACAGAAGGCTTCATCAAGTCCTTCATCCTGACTCGGAGGTCTGTAGTAGACACCCACGACAAGATCTTTTTGAGTCCCGGTTCCCTTGATTCTTATCCAGATGCTTTCAAGCTGGTTTCCCGGATTACAGTCTTGCATTTCTTCTGCAACGTAACTGTTTTTGACATATAAAGCTACTCCCCCTCCTCTCCCCTTTGTTCTATTTCTGTGAAAGAGGTTATAGCCCTCAATGGTTAAATTCCAGTGATGGGAGTCATCCCACCAGGTTTCAGTGATGCCTATGACATCGTATGTGTGGTGCTGTGCTAGGAGTTGGAGTTCGTCTTGCTTATTTCCCATGCTCTGAGCATTAGTGTAAAGACATGTAAGCCCCTGTGACCTCCCCTCGAACTGTTTATTTGGGATTATTGTGCTCTCTGTACTTGGTCCTTGCTGTGTTTGTGCAGCCCTCCGTTTAGCCTTTCGGCGGTTCCCTGTGGTCGTGGGTAATATAGTGTTCGCCAGGCTGTTGTTCCCCTCCCCCAGTGGATCTAGTTTAAAGTGCGCCTGATGAGGTTTGTGAGTCTGTGTGCAAAAAGATGTTTTCCTACTTGTGTGAGATGCACCCCATCGCTTGCCAGTAGTCCATCCTCTTGGAAGAGTAGACCATGGTCAAGGAAGCCAAAATGCTCCTCTTGACACCATTTTCTGAGCCAGTTATTGACCTGTACTATTTTTCCGGCCCTTGTAGAGCCATGTCCTACAACAGGGAGGAGGGATGAAAAGATCACATGTACATTATACAGTTTTAGCTTTGTTCCCAGAGCTCGAAAATCATTTGTGATCTTTTGAAAAGTATGCCTAGCGGTGTCATTGGTACCTACATGAATCAACATAAGGTGTGGAGGGTGATGGGGCTTTAGGAGCCTGCTGAGCCTCTGAGTGATATGGTGTATTTTTGCCCCCGGGAGGCAGCATGTTTCTCGAGCCATCCCATCCGGTCTGGAAATGATGGCTTCCGTTCCTCTAAGGAGGGAGTCACCTACTACCAAGACCTGTTTCCTTTGAGGATTGACAGGGTCCCTTTTGTGCAAGACAGTGTGTATGTCCCCTGAAGAGTGTTCCTGTTGAAGTGAATCATGTAGGTGTAAAGTGTTGTCCTCCTCCTCAACATCCCCAGTGCATTCATCAATGACAATCCATTGAGATACATCCGAGAGCCCATTACTCTCCCAAGGATGTTCCTGTTGCTCCTGGTCTATGATTGGGGATGGAGCATTTGCATGATTACATAAGTGTGACTGTGGTGATGCACTGTCCCCGTCAGGGCTATCCCCTGCGCATTGATCCAGGGTGGTCCACTGAGTGGTATCTAAGAAACTGTGGTCCTCCACAAGATGTGTTTCCTGATTGTATGTTAATGATGTAAGAATTTCAAATCTGTTGTGTAAATGCAGCTGAGCAGAGGAGTTCTGCAGAGGCTGCCTGGTCCTGCGTCTCCTTCTATGGGTGACCTCCTTCCAAGCCTGAGGGTTGTCTACCTTTGAGTTGATCTCCCCATAAGGTTCCTGATCATGGTCTTGGTGGTGTTGGTGTGATGCTGGCTGCTGATCTACAGCAGCGTGTTGTGCAGTGTCCAAGAAGAGCTCGAGTGCCTGAATGTCCTTAAGGGTCTTAATACGGTGCTCGAGCTGTTGGATCCTCTGCTCCATCAGAGTCATCTGTTTGCATTTGGAGCAGATGTAGTTGTTTAGTTTTTGTGTGAAAAAGCGGAACATGCCACAGCTGTGCATATGATGGAATGTTTTGCTTTTGTTGCATCTCTTGGTGAGCGTGGTGGCCAAGTGGGATCTTTGTACACTTAAGTAATATGCACGCACTTTATGTGCAGACTGCAACAAACCACCTCTTTGTGTATTTGTTTATGTTGCTTTGTTTCCTGTATGTACTGCAAAGAATAGTTAGTAAAGGTGCCTTTTTCGTGCGCGCCATCAGGCGCGCACGACACTGGCAAATAAAGCTTTCCCAGAAACTCAATTAACAGGGGACAATGCCTGCTGTCAATCAACTTAAGTACCTGGCTCTCTTTCAACACAACAGTCACACAACAGTTAGACTTTGACCACAGGAGCCAATTAATTATTATTATTATTATATACGTAGGCAGTGGAAGCCCCAGATGATGATGGTGATGATGATGATGATGATGATAATAATAATTTATTATCCGCCTCTCCATTATTATTGTTGTTGTTATATTTATTATTATGATATACATAGGCAGTGTAAGCCCCAGATGATGATGATGATGATGATGTTGATGATTTATTATCCGCCTCTCCATTATTATTGTTCTTGTTATTATATTTATTATTATTATTATTATTATTATTATTATTATTATTATTATATACATAGGCAGTGTAAGCCCAGATGATGATGATGATGATGATGATGATGTTGATGATTTATTATCCGCCTCTCCATTATTATTGTTCTTGTTATTATATTTATTATTATTATTATTATTATTATTATTATTATTATTATTATTATTATATACGTAGGCAGTGTAAGCCCCAGATGATGATGATGATGATGATAATTTATTATCCTCCTCTCCATTATTATTATTATTATTATCATTACCTTTATTTATTTATTCCCCCCCCCCCCCCCCCCCCGGGACTCAAGGCAGCGGCTCATCACTATCCCAGCGCACTACAAACGAGAGCGGACAGCTGGCACAACAAAGCCTGGCATGGGCAGTTCTTTGACAAAACTGAAGGAAAGATTGATAAGGAGAAGACCTGGCGATGGCCCAGAAGGCCTGGTTCTTGCAGCCCAGGAGCAAGCCATCAGAACAAATGCAATTCAGGCCAGGATTGAAAAATCAGCTGATGACCCAACATGCAGACTGTGCAAGGAAACCGACGAAACCATTGATCATATCCTCAGCTGCTGTAAGAAAATCGCACAGACAGACTACAAACAGAGGCACAACTATGTGGCCCAAAGGATTCATTGGAACTTATGCCTCAAGTACCACCTCCCGTTTGGATTATTGAGGTCGCCAGACCAGGTGACGGTCAGATTGACGAAAAACAACAGGAAACACTCAGCTGCTCTCAGGACCTCAAGGTCAAACTACAAAGACTCTGGCAGAAACCAGTGCAGGTGGTCCCGGTGGTGATGGGCACATTGGGTGCCATTCCAAAAGATCTCAGCCGGCATTTGGAAACAATAGGCATTGACAAAAATCACGATGTGTCAACTGCAAAAGACCACCCGACTGGGATCTGCACACATCATCCGAAAACGCTTGGGAAGTGTTTGACTTGTGATTTTGTGATACGAAATCCAGCATAAATATCTCGTTTGCTGTGTCATAATATTATAATAACTAGCTGTGCCCGGCCACGCGTTGCTGTGGTGTTGTCTGGTGGTGTTGGTGCGAACTTGTTGAGGTAGTGGTGGTATTGAATGTCTGTTGTATGGTTGTCTTTATGTTTAGTATGCATGTGGTTGTTTGTGTACTATGAAAGTGGTGAGGGTAGAGGGGGTCTATGTCCCTGTGTAGTATTGTATAGTATTTATACGTTGTCCATGTGTTGGGAATGCTTGGATTGTGTCCTGCTGCATAGTAGAAAGGGTTGGGCTGGATGGCCCCAAGGGGTCTCTCCAAACTCTTGTGCCTGTCCCCTGGGCTGAGTGCGTTGCTAGGAGACCAAGTGGGCGGAGCTTAGTCCTCTAACTGGCAGCAATTGGATAAAAACAATTATTCCTCTCCCTCTAATTAGGACTTTATTTTTTCTTTTCTTTTTGTTGTATCAACCTAGAGCCGTGGATGATGGGTTGTGTTGTCAAATTTCGAGGATGGGGGGCCTGCAGTTTTGTTGTTTTGTCCGCTGCCCTGATGCCATCACTCTTTTATATGTATAGAAGATAATAATAATAATAGAGGAGTTTCTGCAACTGTTTTATTGTGGGAAAATCCCCTGGGGACATTTGACTCTTCTTTTGGAGGCAGCTGGTGTCCAATTGTGGGAGGGGGCGAGAAGGGGGCGGGGTCACTTCCCTTCGGATGGGGGGGTTCCCGAAAGAGCCCCCACCCACCCACCCACCCACCCAATTCCGGTGCCCGCTCCCTCGATCCTCTCCCCCTCCCTCCCTCCCCCCCCCCGCGAGGCCTGAGCCCCGCCCCCACCCGTGACACGAGGGGGGGGGGCAGACCAGAGGCGCTGATCCGCTCCGCCGCCGCAGACGCAGCAAAGACAGCGAAGGAGAGAAGAAGGAAAAGAGAAGAAGAAGAAGAAGAAGAAGAAGAAGGGCGAGAAGAAGCCTCCTCCTCCTCCTGAGGCCCAGGTAAGAAGAGAGGGAGGGGGAGGGGGCATAGAAGCACCCCCAAAGGGAAAGCCCCCCCCCCCTGTTTACCCCCGAAAGGGCGGGGCTGCCCATCCTTCCCATTCTGACGCAGTAGAGAGATAGAGACCCCCCCCCTTTTCCAGTGAAGAGATGGGAGGGGGAGGCCCCAAAAGCCCAGGCCCCCTTGGATTGAATAGCCTTTCCGTCGCCCCCTCCCACCTTTGTATTTTGGGGTGCCTTTGGCAATAATAATAATAATAATAATATATTATTATTCTTATAATATAATGGATTGAAGGGGGGTTAGTTTTAAATGGAATCCTGGTTGCATTCCGGTGGGGGGGGGGGGGGGGGGTGAGGGAGGGAGGCCTTTGGGGAAGGGGCTCAATCGGCCTTCTAGTTTGGGGAGGGGGAGTTTTCATTTATTGGGCCTGCACGGAGCCCGGCTCTTTCTATGGAGCCCCCCCCCCCCCGCCTCTGTGTTTGCAAACAGAACAGCTGCAGTGCTTAAAAGGGGGGGGGGGCGAGGGAATTTCCGCTTTTTTGGGGGGTGTCTATTAAAAGGCCGGAGGGGGGAAGGAAGGAAGGGAAAAGACCCCCCCCCCAATATCCATATACAGCCCATTTGCAAATGAGGGGGGGGGGTTGTGTGCAGACAGAGGAAGGGGTCCTGACCGCCCCCCCCCCCCCCCGAAATGAAATGCGATTGCAACCTGCCCGTCTCTGCATCGCCCCCTCCCTCGTGCAGGCCTGATGCCTTCTTCCCTGGGGAAGGGATTCCCCCATGAGGACCGGGAAAAGGGTCCCAAAAGTCCAAAACGGGGGTCCTCATGGCACAGAGAGACCCCCCCCCATTTAGGCCCAAAAGAGAGGGGCGTCACTCGACCCTACACCCCCCCCCCCCCCAAAAAAAGCAAAGTCGGGAATGCAAGGGGGGAATCTGGACTACGCTTGAGGAGGGGGCGATTGATAAGAAAACAAGGGGAACTTGGGGAGGGGCTTCTAGGTGAGGGAGGCAAGGAGGGGTTTTGCGTGACCTTTGGGGAGAGGGGCAGCTGGAGCAGCATGGACACAGGATCCCCCCCCCCCTTCATCCCCCTCCCCAGGCCTTTCACGGAGCAGATGTGTCTTGGTCACTTCCTTCCTTCCTTCCTTCCTTCTTTCTTTCCTTCCAACCTTCTTTCCTTCTTTCTTTTCTTTTCTATTCTTCCTTCCTTCCTTCCTTCATTCCTCTTTCCTTCCTTCCTTCCTTCCTTCCTTCCTTCCTTCCTTCCTTCCTTCCTTCCTTCCTTCATTCCTTCTTTCCTTCCAACCTTCTTTCCTTCTTTCTTTTCTTTTCTTCCTTTCTTCCTTCTTTCTTTCTTTCTTTCCTTCCTTCATTCCTTCTTTCCTTCCTTCCTTCTTTCCTTCCTCCTTTCCTTCCTTCCTTCCTTCTTTCCCTCCTTCTTTCCTTCCTTCCTTCTTTCCTTCCTCCTTTCCTTCCTTCCTTCCTTCCTTCCTTCCTTCCTCCTTTCCTTCG